>NW_027187336.1:4398919-4412757 GCF_028583685.1 Petaurus breviceps papuanus
GAGAGAGAGAGAGAGAGAGAGAGAGAGAGAGAGAGAGAGAGACAGAGGTGAGAGCAGCTCCCAGGCCTGGTAAGGCACTATAGGTACTCTTTGAACAATTGCCACAATTTCAAAGAGTAAAAGAAAATATGCTTCCCCTTGTCCATATATATATATATATGTATATTAGCACAGTGTTGCTAACTCTTTTTAAAATAATTGAAGTAAATTTTTGGAACCCAAGTACAGAACTTTATCCTTATACTTACTAAATTTCAGCTTACTAGATGCAGACTATTGTCCTACATATTTGTAACTACTCTTTTACCCTATTCATTTAAATATTTTTAAATCAACTGAACCACTACATTGCCTAGCCCACAACTCTCCATCTTGTACACAGGAGAGCACCTGAGACCTTGTCAAATGAATATCATTATATGAACCTCCTTTATGATCTGATTTCCATTCTTTCCCAGCCTAACAATTTCCAAATTAATCCTCCTAGACCAGAACTCCAGTCCCGTTTCCTACTTATAAGTAGTTCAGGGTCTTTCATTGACTGTACTTTCTGAACTTCTTTGCATTGATACAAGTCTTTTATAATATGATATATCAGTCCTCTCATACCATATACATACATTCAAGCACGTAAAATGTGTTTGAAATAAGGGACAAAGTCAAATATGCATATGAAAATCAGTTAGATATAAGCAATAATTCTCCATCATAAAGAATTTATATTGATTGAGATATAAGAAGAATGGAGATGTTCATCTATTATATCTTAAGCTCCCAGATGCTTCCTTCATAGATATGATCAAAGGAAGCCCTTTGGCATTTTGATTATATCATTAAGAGAAATAGGCAGAAAGGAGAAACCAGAAATGAACTGTTAGTAATAATGAAAAAATTCTAGAATGTTCTGAAGGTCATTTTATGTTGGTAGAGGAGCACATTGTACAGCTCCTTCTGGCTTTAAAGGCACCATCCTGATACTACAGAGATAATTTCCTGACAAAAAGCTTACTTCAATCCAGGTTGAACCAGCACAACTCTAGCTTTGTATGAAATTGTCTTGTGTAACATTATTTCCCAGCTACCTAGGTAAACAGATCATTCTGTATGATGTGATTAATGGAGTAAAAACAGATAGGATTTTTTATGTCTTTAAAAATATATATTTAGGGGGCGGCTAGGTGGTGCAGTGAGTAAAGTGCTGGTCCTGGAGTTGGGAGGACCCGAGTTCGGTTCTGGCCTGAGACACTTAACAACCACACAAAAATACTAGCTGTGTAACCTTTAGCAAGTTACTTAACCCCAATTGCCTTCCAAAAGGCAAATATATGTATATATATATAGTATTTTCCCCAATTACATGTGAAACAATTTTTCAGATTTCTTTTCAAAGTTTTGAGTTCCAATTTCCTTTCCTTCCACCCCACCTCTTTCATTGAGAAGGAAGCAATTTGATATAGGTTACACATGTGCAGTCATGGAAAATATATTCCAATATTAGTCTTGTTTGAAAGAAAAAATAGACCAAAAAAACCTCAAGAAAATTAAAGAAAGTAAGAAAGTAAGAAAAGCTTCAAAGTGTATTCAAACACCACACCATCAGTTCTTTCTCTGGGAAGGGCTATCATTTTTCGTCATAAGTCCTTCAGAATTGTCTTGGATCATTGTATTCCTTAGAATAGCTAAATCATTCACAACTGATCATCTTACAATATTGCTTTTACTTTGCAGACAGTACAATTCCCTTTACATCTACTCATATAAGACTTCTCAGGTTTTTGTGAAAGTATCCTGCTCAGGGGCGGCCAGGTAGCACAGCGAGTAAGAGCACTGGCTCCAGTGTTGAGAAAACCTGGAGATCAAATCCCGGGCTCAGACACTTAACACCCACCCAGAAACACCTGGCCATGTAACCTTGAGCAAGTTACTTTACCCCAATTGCTTAGGGGCGGCCAGGTGGCTCAGCGAGTAAGAGCGCCGGCTCCAGTGTCGGGACGACCTGGATCAAATCTGGGCTCAGATACTCAGCACCACACCCAGAAATAACTGGCCTTGTAACCTTGAGCAAGTTACTTAACCCCAATTGCTTTAAAAAAAAGGCATCCTGCTCATCATTTTTTAATAGCACACATAGTATTCCATCACAATCATATGGCACAATTTGTTCATCGATTCCCCCACTGACGGGGTATCTTACCAATTTTCAACTCCCTGCCACCAGAAAAGAGCTGCTATAAATATTTGTCTATATATAGGTTCCTTTCCCTTTTTAAATCTCTTTTTGGCATTGCTAGGTCAAAGAGTATGTGTGGTTTTTATAGCCCTTTTGGTAAGATTCCAATTCATTCTCCAGAATGGTTAATCAGTTCACAACTCCACTAAGAGTACATACATGTCTCATTTTTCCCACATCCCCTGCAACATTTGTCATTCTCCTTTTCTATTCACCAATCTAATAGGTATGAGGTGGTATTTTAGAAATTTTGTTTTAATTCCTCCAGTCAATAGTTATTTAGACCACCATGTAATTTGACTATAGATAGTTTTGATTACTTTATCTGAAAAATGTTCATATCTCTTGATAATTTATCATTTGAGAAATGGCTCCTATTTTTAGTAATTTGATTTAGTTCTATATATATTTGAGAAATGAGTCCATCAGAGAAGCTTGCTTCAATTTTTTCACAGTTATGACTACTAAATATATTTCTCTCCATCCTACTGACCCCATTTATTCAAACCTCTCTCCTTTCACCCTGTCTCTCCTCAAAAGTGTTTTGTTACTGACTACTGTCTCTTAAAATCTGCCCTCTCTTCTATCACTACCCTTTCCATTTCTTATCCCCTTCCTGTCCTACTTTCTTTTAGGGTGAGAGAGATTTCTATATCCAATTGCATGTGCATGCCATTCCCTCATTGAGCCAATGAGCTATTTCTTCATGACAGTAAGGTTCACTCATACTCCATGCCACCACCACTCATCTTCCCCTCCACTATAAAAGCTTCTTCTTGCTTCTTTAATATGACATAATTTATCTCATTTTTGTCCTCCATTTCCCTTTCTCTCAATGCATTCCTTCTTCTCACTCCTTACTTTTATTTTGTTTTCTTTTTGTTTGTTTTTTTTGTATTTTTTAGATATCATCCCTTTATATTCAACTCACACCTGTGGCCGCTGTCTATATCTACTCTTAATAGCCAAATAAGGAATGTTTTTTATGAGTTATAAGTATTATCTTCCCATGTAGGAATGTAAACAGTTTAACCTTAAGTCCTTTATGTTTTCCCTTTCCTGTATACCTTTATCATGCTCCTCATGAGTCTTACATTTGAAAGCCAAATTTTCTACCCAATTTTGGTCTTTTCATCAAGAATTCTTGAAAGTTTTCTTTCATTGAATTTTCATTTCCTCCTGAAGGAATATTCTTAATTTGATGGACAGGTGACTTTTGGTTTTAATCCTAGCTCCTTTGCTCTTTGGAAGGTCTGCTAAAACTTATGTCATACTAATTGCAGCTCCACAATAGATGAATTGTTTCTTTCTGGCTGTTTGCAATATTCTCTCCTCGACTTGGAATCTCTGGAATTTGGCTATAATATTCCTGGGAGTTTTCATTTTGGGATCTCTTTCAAGAGGTGATCGGTAGATTCTTTCAATTTCTATTTTACACTCTTGTTCTAGAATATCAGTTTCTTGAGAATTTCTTAAAAGTTACTATCCAAGATTTTTTTTCTTTTTCTTTTATCATGGCTTTCAGGAAGTCCAATAATTTTTTTAAATTAATTCTTCTGGATGCAGGCAAGTTTTTTTTTGTTTGTTTTTTACCCAATGAGATATTTCATGTTTTCTATTTTTTCATTTTTTTGGTTTGTTTTATTGTTTCTTGATTTCTCATAATGTCTTTAACTTCTATTTGCTCAATTCTAATTTTTAAGGAATTATTTCCTTCACTGAGCTTTTTTGCTGTTGTTTGTTTTGGAGGAAGAAGGAAGGGCAGTTGGGGTTAATTGTCCAAAATTACACAGCTAGTTTTTTGTCTTAAGTGTCTAAGGCCAAATATGAACTCAGGTCCTCCTGACTCCAGGGCCAGTGGTCTATTCATTGCACCACCTAGCTGCCCCCTTCACTGAGCTTTTGTACCTCTTTTTCCATTTGGCCAAATAGACTTTTTTTTCTTCATGAAATCTGTGTGCCTCTTTCACCATTTGACCTGATTTTTAGTCTGGTTTTTTTTTTAGTGTTATCTTCAGTATTTTTTGTGTGTCTCCTTTACAAAGCTGTTGACTCTTGATTTTCTTGTATCACTCTCATTTTCCTTCCTGACTTTTTTTTCCATCTCTTACTTGGATTTCAAAATCCTTTATGAGCTCTTTCATGACCACAGACTGATTCATATTTTTTTTTGGAGGTTTTGGATGGAGGAGCTTTGACTTTTTTGATCTTCTTCAGAGTGTGTTATTTGAACTTCCTTGTCACCACAGCAATTTCCTATGGTCAGATTTTTTTCTGTTGTTTGCTCATTTTCCCAGTCTATTTCTTGACTTTTAGCTTCTTGTTAAAATGGGGCTCTGCTTCCAGGGTGGAGGCCACCTCTCTTTCAAGCTTTAGGGTTTTTGTGTATCTGTTTTCAGAAATATTTCTATGTACCTATAAATTTTCAGTTCTTCCCAGGTTGCATTATCTAAGGAGACCTGAATTTACTACTCTCCTGACCTGTGCTCTGGTCTATGAGTGACCATAAGCACTCTTTTCTGTCCTGGAACTGTGATGAGGGTCACTGCTCCACTGTGGTTTCAAGCTATTGTGTGGTAGTGTTCCTTTTAATCCTGAACTACCACCCAGGACTCTGACCCAGATCTGAGTATGTGCAAATCAACAAAGTCCTGCCCCCAGTGCTAAAAAAGGGAGCCCTGTAATCTCCTTATGATTAGTTGTTCAACTTCTTACTGTCTGTGGTCTGAGAGCTCTGGAAGCAGGTGCTGCCACTGCTGATTCAATCACCCCCAAGGCCTACTCTTGGTTTTCTGGACCCAGTCTGTGCTGGCACAGCCTGTGCTGGACTGTGTTGAACTCTCACCCAGGGATGACAGAACTTTACTACTGACATTCTAAGTTTTCTTTGACTGGAAAATGATTTCACCCTATCCTTTTTGACATTCTGCAACTTCAGAAATTGCTTTATGACATTGTTTCAAGATGGTCCAAGGAGTTTGGGGAAAGTTTTAGGTGAGTCACTGCCTTTTCTCCACCATCTTGGTTCCACCTCCCAAGATATTATTTAGATAGGCTTATGTGCTAATCCTGGAAAAGCATAGTCTTTATGCTCTTGATGATGGTATAAAATTCAAAAGATGTCATTGGGTAATTGTACTTCCTGAAAAAGGTCATTCGATGTCACAACCATATCTAACCCAAGTCTCTGTATCAGCAAATGTGAATCAAGGCATAAACCATACTTGAGTTTAGCTCTTAGAACTGGTTCAAAAGTTTCAAGACAAGTGGGTATGTGCTGTTTCCATTTTAACAACTAGATCTCTGAAAATATACTTAAGTTTAATCTGCATTATTGAGATTACCTCTCCCCATTTTATCAAGACAATCATCAAAACAACAAATCAAATCTTGTAGTATTTGCAAATTTTTGAGGTATAAATTGTCACAATAAGATTACAACTTCACAATAACATCATATAAGCTGGTAACAGCTAGCTGTAGCACACATTTCAATAAGGGGCATTTTTGAAATAGGGGAAAGAAAGGGGAAGGTTCATCGACTATTGAGTGAAAATATCTGATTTATTACATATAAAATCACTTAAATTCTCTAGGTCTGAGTTTTTTCACCTATAAAATGTAGGGAGTTGGACATGCTAGCCTCTGAAGTCTCTTCTAGTCTTTTTATCTATGATCCTGGAATTTTATTTCCTTCAAGGCCCAGTAACTATAGCACAGATTGAATTTACTGCCTTTTATTTTTTTTTCTTTTATGAATTGTACTGGAGCCTCAACATGGTAGGTGGATGGCCAGATGAACCCTGACAAATGTCAAACTTCAGGGACTTCCAGGGTTTCTGAATCTCAGGTTCATTTCAGGAAGATTCTTTCCACACTGGATTTATCACTGGTAAAATAAATGGCTGCCATAGTCATAGATGTATCTTACAGGAACAGTCTTTCACTCTTTTGTACAGAAAGTATCAATCACGTTCTGGTAGTCAGAAGAAATTCCAAATTCACCACCATTGTTAAAAGGATGACTTATAGATGTTTAAGTAGTCTCTTATACATTTGGGGAGTCAGAATGGCACTATGAATAGAATGGTGGACATGGCATCTGAAAGACTTGGATTTTAATACTTGTTCTGGCACTAACTATATGACCTTAGGCAAATCATATTATCTCTTTGCATCTCAGTTTTCTCATCTATAATATGGGAATAAAGCCTGTAGTATCTAATTCACAACACTGTTATAAATCTCACATAAGATAATGTATGTAAATCCTTTCAAAGCACAAAATACAAATACTGGTTATCATTGCTATCTGTGCGAAATATCAATGCCCTAATCTATGTATGGGTTACATAGTACACGTAACTTAACCTTGAACATTGTTAGGAAGAGAGATAACTGGCTAAGTTAAGAATAAAAGTTTCCCAGTAATGTTATTTCAGACTGCAAATGACCCAGTATCAAGAAAAACCTGATTGGAATAAAGCAGCTTCCTAAAAATAGTCTAAACTGTTGTCAGATCAAATATGTGGTACATTATGCATCTTTTCATTGGGCAAGATGTTTCTTGCTTCTTAATAGTTGAAAAGAGTCTTAATTGAGATGAGGTAAAAGTAAAGAAAATTTAGGTCAATGAGAATAATTGAGTATTGATACCAATCACAACAGTAGTCAAGTAGAGGAGTTGAGTAAACAAATTCCATCTGGTCCTCCATCTCTAAAGAAAGGTTGCATTTTCTTCATCCTTCCAAGTAAGGTCTCAGGCACATGTTTCATCTTTCCTAGTACAGTCCCAGGATAGTCAGTTATTCCTCTGATGCTCTTGCCCTATTTCATGGGTTTAGAATAGATTGGGCCATTTACATTCGTATAGCCAGTATGATTTCAAGCTTTGGGGAATTCTATTGTGGCTATATAGGGATCTGTTCAATCAAGTATGGAAAAGGAGTTGTCCTTTAACATAAAGTATCTGATATATGATCCTGACTTATCTCAAATTACCATGAACCTGACTAGTTTAACAGATTTTTTTCCCTGAATAAACCCATTTTCAATACTTCATTTTAGTTCTAACTCTTAGCTTAGAAAAACTGTTACACTAATTCACCAAGGAGACTTTTCCAGGATGGAACAAATAACTGTATTAGTATAGTTGTTGAAGACTTACAAATGGCTCCTAAAGCTCATACATGAATCCTTCCTGTCCTTCTAAGAAAGAGCTACTACCAGCTTGCTGTATATATGAAATTCTTTCTTCAATGGTTTATTCTTTCCAAGTTAAAAAGTTATCTTTCCAAGAGTTAATCTAGTGTGTTTCAACAAGCACATATTAAGTATCTACTCTACATAAGGCACTGGGTTGGGAGCTGTGGAAATCACAACCAATTTAGATTTAAAAGATTCCCTTAGCTCAAGTTGTTGACATTTAACTATAAGTAGTGGTTGGAGAAGGATGAGAATTGGATACAGTGAAAACAACAATGTACACCAATTTATCCAAGATAAATCAGGGATTGAAAGAATTCTAATTATTCTGGATAACAAAGGTTTCATACAAGAGGTAATACCTGATATAAACCTTGAATAAAGGTAATAATTCTAAAGGCCATATAAAGAGGCAATGTACTTCTCACCTGAAAAAGTACAAAAGAAAGTGATGGAATATTCAATTCAGAAAAAGGTGGTAGTCCAATATCCACAATGTATATATTATAAAATAGTTATGAAAAGGCAGCAAAGAGTCCAGTTGTGTAGGATTTTAAAAATCAGACTGACCACAGTTAGGAGAAACTGAAGACTTTCAGCAAGGTAGAGAAAAAAATCACAACTGATTATTTAGGAATAATAATTTGGAAGATGGATTGGAAGGAAAGAGGCTAGAAGTAGGGAGACCAATTAAGAGGTCATTGAAATAGGAGAGGAAAGATATAAACAAGGTTTTTAGCAGGGTACTGGTTTCAAGAATGAAGAGATTGATATGAGAGATGTTAATACTCCTCTGTTAAAAATACAGATGTCTCTTTATTTGATTTTTGTCATCTATGAATGCCATAAAACTGTTTTCCCCCAGGTAGCTAGAGCAACACTTAGTTCTCTATTTTTCCAAAGTAGAATTAGGACAAAATGGTGAAAATCACAGAAAGGCAGAGTTCAGCTCATACAAATATAGTCCAAGTCTGAAACTCTCTTGGTAAAGGACTCTCTCCTCATTGGTGGAGATCAATTCCCTGCTCCTGTAAGAGGAATGGGGTGTAACTGGTCAGAGCAAGAAAGAGAAGAGTATGATGATCTTAGTGTCTAGAGGCTCTTTGGGCTTTGGTCACTTCTGGTTTTCAGCTTTGAGAGAGAAGTTGGATGTTACTAACTTCAATTCAGATTGCTGAAGGTAAAGCAAGTCTAGGAAGAATTCAGTCTGAGAGGACCTGAATCTCTAGCAGGTCCCTATATCCAGTTTGCCACAGGGGGAACTTAGAGACCTTGGGAAACTCTCACTTGGGTGACTCTCTCTCTCTCTCTGTCTCTCTCTCTCTCTGTTGAGCTGTGCCTTCATTACTAATGGGAAAACTCATTCACTCTATACTGCAATTTAGAAACTCTATAACATAATTAAATATTCCATTTTGAATAGCACAATGAAAACGTTTAGCCTTCTTTTGCCTGTTTTATCCTTCTTTTTAAATTCCCATTTAAATGACAATAGAAATGATTTTAGTTAAAACTATAACAGTACACACCATACTACTTACTTAATAGGCAATTCATCTTGAAACACTGTTTTAAAACCTTACTGATATCTTTTATTTTTATACCATATATTATTAACAAATTACTCCCCTCTCCTCAAATAAAAGCCTCCTTGAGACAAAGAAAACACTCAAGAAGAAACAATTGACCAAGTGATTTTCTTTTAGCATATTTAAAATAGCATCTATTGATCCCCACCTTGCTAACAAAAGAAAACGAATGTATTTCATTATTTGTTCTAGAAATAATATTGATCTTTGTTTTTAATCTTAATTCACCTGCCTTTTCCTACTGTTTGGATTAATATTTATATATAGTATAATATTCTTATTTCTTCTCCATTATTTTCATTACACATACCTTCATATCTCTCAATTCTTAATAATTTCTTTTTTTTTAATTTTTTTAAAGCAATCAGGGTTAAGTAACTTGCTCGAGGTTACACAGCCAGTTATTTCTGGGTGTGGTGCTAAGTATCTGAGCCCAGATTTGATACAGGTCATTCCGACACTGGAGAAGGTGCTCTTACTCACTGAGCCACCTGGCCCCCCCTAAGCAATTGGGGTTAAGCAACTTGCTCAAAGTTATAAGGCCAGGTGTTTCTGGATAGGTGCTAAGAGTTGGAGCCTGGATTTGATCTCCAGGTCATCCCAACACTGGAGCCGGTGCTCTTACTCGCTGTGCTACTTAATAATTTTTTAAGCTGCAATAATTTTAGTACATTAATATGCCTTCATGTTTTCAGTGAATCCACAATGTATAAGCATTATTTTATTCTGAAAATAATAAATACATCTCTCTGTCTGCCTCTATTTCTCCCTCAGTTTCTCTATTTACCTCTCTATCTCTCTATGACTTTTCTTTTAAATCTTTAAGGTATATACCTTGTAGTAACTAGGTCAAAGTATGTTAGTAGTTTAGCAACTTTATTCACATATTCATGAATGATTTTACAGATTTCATAGACTAATTTATATCTCTACCAATAGTGCATTAGTATGCCATTGATTCCACAGAACTCTCCAAATTTTTTGTCTTTTATCATTTTTGTCAATTTTCAGTGTCAGGTGAAACTAGAGCTATTTTAATTTTTATTTCTACTATAATTAGTGACAAGTTTTTTTTTAATCTGGCTGTAATTATTCTTTTCAGATCCATTATCACATTCTTTGAACATATATTTTGAGAAATTTATATTAGTCTTATAATCATGTCAGGTATTACTTATTAAATTTTTGATATTTGGCTTTTATCTAAGATATTCGATAATTTTTTCCAACATGATTGCTTACATTTTCATTCTAGGTATGATTTTCCTAGAGAAAATTATTTTAAATTTTATATATTTAGGATAATCTATTTTGGTTTTGGTGATCCCTATTATCTCTTGTTTCATAATGAATTCTTGTCCTAAGCATAGTTATTCAAGGTAATTTTACCCAGTCTTCTCTTTTTATGATATGTTTTTATATTTATAACATGTATCCATTTGAAAGTAGGCAATATGTTATGTTGAATTTAGTACTGGCTTGGATTTAGAGAGCCCTGGATACCAGTCATGCCTCTAAAATTAGTTACTTGTTTCAACATGGGTCAATAATTTTTAATCCTACTTTACCAAGTCAATTGATAATCTCTACCAGTGCAAACTATTACTTTACCAGGCATTTCTAATATGATTGAATTACAGGATCAATGAAGCCATTGAACACAAAGGTATGAGGTTTTCATCTGCCTTTCTGTTTAATTATTTTCCAGTTTTCCAAGGTTTCGGATAAAAGAGGGGACTTTTTTACTAGTACCTTATATATTTAGATATATAAACCTCTGGACATTTGTGCTTATGTCCTTGTAAGTCTTAGTTATCTATCCTACTTACTTACTTTAAGAATGTATTCATTATGATTAAATGGGTTTTGGGTCACCATTCATAATCAAATTTGATATTTGATATTATTAAAGCCCTTCAATCTTATACTGTAAAAATAAAAAAAAAAAAACTTCTCTTGAAATTTTTTACCTTTTTTTCCCCAACTTAATTTTATTATTATTCATCTAGTCCTGTGACGTGGCCCATTGGTAATTTGAAAGGTACAGCAATAAATCTGCAAATTAACTTAGGTAACATCATGATTTTATTATATTACTGTAAACCAGTTAGTGGCCATTACTATTTCTCCAGTAACTTATTTTTTTCTTTATTTTTGCAGTGTTTTCTAGCTATATTTGTATAAATCTTAAATATCAACTATTTTATGCATTATATAGCTATTTTTAATGGAATCATTGTTGAAAAACTATGACTAGCAACCTAGAAGGCATAATGGTCTGAAAACAAGAATTCAAATAAATAATTGAAATGTTTGTTAAAAGAACTGAAGGAATGCATAAAGAATATTAGACCACCCATGATAGAAATTGGGAAGCATTAGCAGAGCATTTGATACCCTAAAAACAAAATCAGGGAGGAAATTTTACTTAAATAGTTACTGTAACAACAAAAAGTGGAAGAATCTTTAAGATGTCTACTATCAGGGGCGCCCAGGTAGCACAGCAAGTAAGAGCACTGGCTCCAGTGTTGAGAAGACCTGGAGATTGAATCCCGGGCTCAGACACTTAGCACCCACCCAGAAACACCTGGCTGTGTAACCTCGAGCAAGTTACTTAACCCCAATTGCTTAGGGGTGGTCAGATGGCTCAGCGAGTAGGAGTACCGGCTCCAGTGTTGGGACGACCTGGAGATCGAATCCCGGGCTCAGATACTCAGCACCACACCCAGAAATAACTGGCCATGTAACCTTGAGCAGGTTACTTATCCCCGATTGCTTGAAAATTAAAAAAAAAATGTCTACTATCAAACAAGAACTGATCTGGAAAAGAGGGATCAGAGAGATAATCTCAAAAGAATTCTGAAAGTATTTCATTGAAGTGGAACATAGCAATGTTTAATGGGGATAAAACACTGCCCTCAAGTCATATTACTAGAGAATACTTTAAAGTAGTTCAGGATTGAAAATGAAAATAAATATTTGAGCAGAAATTCATGCAAAAGAAAATAATTAAGAAATTTAAGTTCAAAGCATCTCATGAAAAATGAAGTACCTTTTCAAACCAAAAGCCCTTAATATTTTATATTATTAAATTTGGGTCTGTAAGTGCAATTAGCTTGAAAAATGGTAAATTCTGTAAAGTTTATGAAGAGGAACTGAAGTTGAGAAAACATTCTACATTAAGGCAATGAAAATGCAAGTGTGCATGTGTGTGTTTGTATAACATTTCAAAAAGACAATAATAACACATTACAAAGCCTAATATTTCGTTCTTGTATAGAATAAAATCCAAAAGAAAAGATAAATGAGAAGGAAAATCTAACTGAACTATTGGATAAACTAAAATTTACTAACATTTACCTATGATTCTGTATGTATATATGTATATCTATGTTATATATCCATGCATGTAATTATATAGCATGTATATGAGAGCTTGGAAATATGAACATTAAACAAATAACAGGGAAAAGGTGAAGGAAAAAAGGGGAAGAGGAAGTAAAAGAAGAGAACAAGAGTGGAGAGAAAGAAAGAATATTTTGAGATTTGTCAGGGCAAAAAGTGAGAGAGAAAATAAACAGGTTTCATATTAGTATAAGCAAAACAAAAAAGCATATATGAACAGCTACTGAAACTAAAGAGGAAATAAACAAATATATGTACATATACATGTTAACCTTCTCTTTTAAGTCAACAGTACCAAAAAAACACAAATACATTTGGGGTATTTGACTTGGCCTCAGAATTAAATATGATCAATAAGTAGATATTTATGGAAACCTGCCACATAGAAAAGGGATTGTTCTAAATAACATAGAATATAGAACTAAGAAAATAAAAACTTAGAAGTGATAGATAAGCAAATTTATGAAAGGCATAAGGAAAACTTCCAAAGTCAAATGGGTTTCTGAACAGGCAAGCAAAGCTAGAGTGATTACTGTTAGCTATGTTTAAGATTTGTTTCTTACTGAGGGTTCTTATTATTGGGTTCTTTTTCTTATGTGGATTAGATTACATGGCTTTTGAGATCACATCTAATTCTGACATTCTGTGATTCTGTGGAGGAAAATTAATAAAGTACAACTGATCATGATAGGAAAAATAAATAGCTCCCTAAAGTTAGTGCCTCCGAATATATGGTGGGGGATGAAGGAGTTGAGGGAATGTAGTGATGTTGAATGAAACAATAGCCAGAATCATTAAATTAACCAATTAAGGAAATAGCCAAATAAAGAGTACATTGGAGGCCAAAAGAACAAAACCGGGAAAAATAATCTTCAATTAACAAGAAAATTTGTCTAAGTCGTTCTCTGGGACCATCTTGAAACAGACACTAATGAAGAAATTCTTATTAAATTTTCTCAAAGGCATATAAGTAAAATAAAATCAAAAGCTATATAATAAATTAATTAAAATATTTTATGGAAAATTAAATGACTTATCAGGCAAAAAAAATATTCATAATATATTTCCCCAAATTAGGGAGGAAGGAAATATTTATACAGAAAGATGGAATACATTATGGCTTTAAGTCTTTCGGTCCATTTTTATAAGAAAGGAAAGGAATTTAATGACAGTTCAATAAAGACTTCAAAAGTAGACAAAGAAGAGGCAGCATCTACTCTACAGGAGGGAATATGACATCGAAATGCGATTTCTAAACAGAGCTAACAGTAATCAAACTGTCTTTGCGTGCCTGCTCAGTGAAATATTTGACTTTGGA
The DNA here is from genome assembly GCF_028583685.1 of Petaurus breviceps papuanus. Classification (NCBI taxonomy): domain Eukaryota; kingdom Metazoa; phylum Chordata; class Mammalia; order Diprotodontia; family Petauridae; genus Petaurus; species Petaurus breviceps. The sequence continues at coordinate 4,412,667 of NW_027187336.1, forward strand.
AGTTTTCTTTTTTTTTTTTTACATCAACCCTAAATATGCATCTCTTCTTTCTTTCTTTCTTTCTTTCTTTCTTTCTTTCTTTCTTTCTTTC
>NW_027187336.1:4412767-4449105 GCF_028583685.1 Petaurus breviceps papuanus
CTTTCTTTCTTTCTTTCTTTCTTTCTTTCTTTCTTTCTTTCTTTCTTCCTTCCTTCCTTCCTTCCTTCCTTCCTTCCTTTCTTTCTTTCTTCCCTAAAGTTTTAAACTTAAATACGAAATAAGGGGGAAAAGCCATTGCCATGTATACAGTAGAATATAAGGAGGGATACAAAATATAAAGCAATATATTTCAAGAAAGCTTATATAATAAATACTGCACATTGTATTCCAAGCTGTCCATCTTTTCTTTACTTCCTTGTAGGTTTTATTTTTTTTCTCTGCTGTTCACTTTTTACTCTGTTCTTTTCCCTCCATTCCTTCCCTCTCCCCCAAGAAGGCTACAGTTAAGCTTGAATATATACGTGTTTCATGCATATATGCATGCATACATGCACATAAACACTATACACATAGACAAATATATACAAATTCATATATATTCATACATTTATGTATAGTCATATATACACATGTATAAAACATATATGGAGACACATCCACATGTACATAGATTTCTATAATCATACACATAGACATTCACATGCATGTATGTAAGACTGTATTATAATTGCTTGTGCTCTGTTTCTCTCAAGGTGAATAATATCTTCAATCCCAAGTCAACAAATTTTTCCAAATATACAAAATAATTTACTTCACAAGAACAATATCTCTACCTTATATTTCTTAGTTATTTTAAATTCTAAAACAATATTAATAAGGCTGACATCGTTTAGTTGCCCTATTTTTCTCTTTTAATAAAATCTATTTTAGCTTTAACTTTGTCTGACATCTTGATTACTACCCATTTTTACTCACATAACTTTTATTCCTGATGTTTACTTTATGTTTATGTGTATCCTTTATTTCCGATCCCTCCCTACTCTTCTACTTTACTTCTGTCCACTACCTTGCCCTCCTATTACTTAACCTATACCTCCCAATATCCCTCCCTTATCCTCTTCCCCCTCCCACTCTTTCCCCTTGCCCTCTTGTTTCCATCTAAATTTAGAAGACTTTTGCTTCCTTCCAAATGTATATATAGTTTTCTCTTTAACACAGATTTGATATAAGTAGAGTTCCTCTAAAAATCCTCCCCTCTCCTGATACTCTTAGGCCAGGCATGTCCAACTTGTGGCCCACAGGCCCATGGGCCACTGGCTGCATATCCAAGGATTATGGGTAACTCATGAAAAATGTAGAGAAAATCATCTTTTGTGTATAAAGGAATGCCATGAGTTTGTAGGCCTATCTTAGACTTTTATTCTTTCTGAATTTAGAAGACTTTCATGCCCTTCTAAATATATTATGCATTGTTCCCTCTTTAATCCATTCCTGATGAGAGTAGGGTTCCAGAACTACCAGCTTTCCTGCCACCATACAATTTCTCTGCGACAGCTCTTCCTCTCAGACCTCATTTGCATAAGATAATTACTCTTTTTACCTTTTCCTAGATGGTATTACTTTTTTATGATAACATTAGGCTCAGATCTACTCCAGTTTTTCTTCTGACTACCCAGTTAGTAATTACAATCTTAAACATAGAGTTTATATTTCTTGTATAAAAAGTAAACAGTCTGTCCTTATTGAGTTCCTTGTAATTAGTCTGTGATATTTACCTCATATTTTTTTTGGATTGTGTTTGTCAAATTTTCTATTAAGTTCAGGTCTTTTTGCAACAAAGTGCTGAAAATCTGGCAATTCACTGAATGTTCTTTCATCATTAAGGATTTTGTTCAGCTTTGCTGAGTATATTTTCAGCCACAACCTCAATTCTTTTGCTTTCTGATACATAGTGAAGTCTTTAATTTAGGCACTGCTAGGTTTTTTTTGATTGTAATAGTCTCTTCTATCATATTTGAATTTATTTTTCTTGTTTCTCATATTTTCTCCTTGAGGTGGGGGCTTGGGAATTTAGCTATGATACTCCAAAAGGTTTTCCTCCTAGGATCTCTTTCAGGTGGTGATCAGTGAATTTTTTTTTCTATTTATAATTTCTCCTCTTGTTCTAACTCTTCAGTACAAATTTCTTTAATTATTTCTTGTATTATTTATGTCAAGATTCCTTTTTTGATCAAAGCTTTCAGATAGTCCAGTTATTTTTATGTTTCCTCTTCTTGATCTGTAATCCAGATAAGTTGATTTTCTTATAAAATGTTTAACATTTTCTTCTATTTTTTTCATTTTTCATGTTTTGTTTTATTATTTCTTGGTCTCTTATAACTTTGCCAGCTTCACCTTGCTAAATTCTACTTTACAAGGAGTCATTTTCTTCTGTTAAGATTCTGAATCTCCTTTTCTAGTTGGTTAACATTTTTCATAATTTTGTTTTTCTTGGATTGTTATTTTCAAATTTTTTCCCTCAATCTTTCACATTTTCTTTTTTTCAATTTTATATGTATTTTATTTTACTTTTTATTATCATGAACTTTACATACATCAACAACAATGAACATTTTGTTATAATAGAAGAGAAAAAGATTTATGTGGTATCATGAATCCCTATTAGATACAACTTATATTTAAGTATATAGTACCAACACTACCCTGTTTATTTATATCTCCTTCTTTCTACTGATCTTTTCTGTGTGTCTTTACAGTGTTTCATTGATGCTCTTTGTTTTCTTTTCCTAATTTTTAAAAATCACCACCCTCCATAAAATGCCCTTCTTCCCAATTAATACCTCTCATAAAGACTAAATACAATCTGAAAATAAGTGGTTCATTCCTCACTTCTAGTTCATCACCTCTTTTTTAAGAAGTGGAAAGCATGATTCATCATCAATTCTATGAAGCTGTCATTGGTTATAGTTTAGTGCTGAAGTTTTCATAGTTCCCCCTTTTTTAATGCTTTATTAACTTCTGATTTACATCATTCGTTCTGCCAGATTTTGAGTTACAAATTTTCTCCCTGTTTTTCCCCTACCCACCACCCCAAAATAGCAGTCCCACAGGATATCTCCTCCTCCAATCTTCTCTCTCCCACATTTTCTCCCATACTCCTTTTGACTTTTCCATTGGGTCTCTATACCTCAGTGCCTGTGTATCTTATTTCCCAATTACATGTAAGATGGTATTAATAATAGTATACACACACACTCATATATATATATATACATATACATATACACATACATATATATATATATATATATATATATATATTTGAATATTTGATTTTAAAACTTTCAATTCCAGATTCATTCCCTTCCTTCCTTGTCACCCACCCTTACTGGGAAGATAAGCAGTTCAGTATAGGTTGTACATGTGTGGCTAATGCAAAACAATAACATAGTAGATATATTGTAAAAGACTGAGTATATTTCCCTCCCTCCTATCCCACCTCCCACTTGTTCTATTCTCTACTTTGATCCTGTCCCTTTTCAAAACTGGGTGCTTCCAACTTCCCCCAGCCTTCCCTCCCTTCCATCATCCTCCCTCTCATCCCCTTCCCCCCTTTCTCTCCTGGAGGGTGAGATACCCTATTTAGTATGTATTTCACTCCCTCCTCAAGCCAAATTAAATGGGAATAAGGTTGACCCTTCCCTTTTGCCTTCCTATACTTCCCCTCCATTGTAAGCATTTTCCCTTGACTCCTCTGTATGAGATAGTTTACCCCAATTTGTCTCTTCCCATCTCCTCTCATTATATTCCTCTAACTTCTTAATTTCACTTTTTAAGTATCATCCCTTCATGTTAAATTGGTCCTGTGCCCTCTATCTATGTATACCTGTAAACATATATACACACATTCACATATGTATTCATATGCCCATATACCCTCATATATAGACATATATGTATATAGATATATGCATATATATGTGTATATATATAGATATAGATATAGATATATTTCTCATCCCTTCAACTACTGAGAAAAATTTCATAAGTTACAATTATTGTTTTTCCATGTAGGAATGTTAATAGTTCAACTTTGATAAGTTCCTTATGATTTCTTTTCCCTCTTTACCTTCTCATGCTTCTCTTGCTTCTTGTATCTGAATGTCAAATTTTCTGTTCAACTCTCTTTTTTTCAGCAAGAATGTTTGAAAGTCCTCTATTCCCCTGAATGACCATATTTTCCCCAGAAACATGATACTCAGTTTTGCTGGGTAGGTGACTCTTGGTTTTAATCCCAGCTCCTTTGACCTCCAGAATATCATGTTCCAAGCCCTTCGATCCCTCAGTGTAGAAGCTGCCAGATCGTGGGTTATCATGATTGTGTTTCCACAATATTCAAATTGTTCTTCCTGGCTGCTTGTAATATTCTCTCCTTAATCTGGGAATTCTGGAACCTAGCTTTAATATTCCTAGGAGTTTTCTTTTGGGATCTTTTTCAGGAGGTAATAGGTGGATTCTTTCAACCTCTATTTTGCCCTTTGATTCTAAAACATCAGGGCAGTTTTCTTTGAGAACTTCCTGAAGGATGATTTCTAGGTTCTTACTTTGGTCATGGCTTTCATGTAGTCCAATAATTTTTAAATTATCTCTCCTGGATCTATTTTCCAGGTCAGTGGTTTTTCCCATGAGATATTTCACATTGCCTTCTATTCTTTCATTTGTTTGGATATGTTTAATAGCATCTTGATTTCTCATAAAGTCATTAGCTTCCATTTGCTCCAATCTAATTCTGAAGCAATGATTCTCCTCATTGAGCTATTGAGATTCTTTTTCCATCTGGAAATTCGGCTTTTTAAGGCATTCTTCTCCTCATTGCCTTTTTGAGCCTCCTTTTCCATTTGAGTCAGTCTGTTTTTTAAGGTATTATTTTCCTCAGTAAGGCTGTTGACACTCATTTCATAATTTTCTTGCATTGTTCTCATTTATCTTCCCAATTTTTCCTCCACTTCTCTTATCTGCTTATTAAGGTCCTCTATGGCCTCTAACCAGCTTGTATTATCCTTTGAAGCTTTTGGTGCAGAAGTTCTGACTTCACTTTTTTCCTCCTGTTCCATGCTTTGCTCCTTTTTGTCCCCCAAATAGGAGTCTAATGTTGGAATCTTCTGTCTGCTTTGTTTCCTTTGCCTGCTCATTTTGCCACTCAATTACTTGACTTTTAGGCTTTTTGCCACATTAGGACTCTGCCACCAGGCAGGGGAACTTTTGAGCCAAATGCTGGGGTTTTCTCAGCTGCATGAGGTATTAGATGGTTGCTCTCTCTGAGGTCTCACCTGCTCTGGCAAGCTGGACATACACCCCAGGACCTCCACCCTAGACTGCAATCCAGATCCAAGCAGGTTAAAGCAAGAGCAATTACTCCTCAGACTGGTGCTTGATCCCCCTACACTCTGCAGGCCAGGAGCTGAAGCTGCCACGTGGCACTGGCTGGCTGTGCTGGGTCTCAGTGGCTTCTTCCCCCAGGGGTAAAAGCCATGCACTCCCACTTACTGGTTCCAAAGTCCAGACTGCACTGACCTCTCACTTTGTCCTTCTCATCTATGTGTTGATAAATCTGGAAACCGCCACAGCTGCTGCTGATCTGAAGTCCCTCTGGGCAGTGGCTGGTCAGGACTGCCTGGGGCTAAAGCCTTGGTGTGGGGCTGGGCTTGGCTCCCAGAGAGCTGTGCTGGATTCCTGCTGGCCTTCCCTGCTGTCCTCAGCAGGAGGTTAGCTTCTCTGTGTCATTTTGTGGGTTCTGAAGCTGCAAAGTTTTTTAGAGTCCCCTTTTTACATGGATTGGGGAAGGTGGAAGCTGGAGCCACGGTAAGGTCATGCTTCTACTCTGCCATCTTGGCTCCACCCCCCACATTTTATTTTTAAAGTCTATGTAAGTTCTTCTATCTATTCTTTGTGGGCAAGCAACTATTTGATGTTACTCGTTAGGGTAAGAGAGGCTTTTTTTTTTTTTTTTGCTGTAGCATCCTCCTCTGAGGATGAACCCAGTCTTCCCTATTCCTGATTACCCACACTGTCCAGGAGGTAAAATTCCTGTGGCTGGGACCAAGACTCTCCCCCAATTTAGTCCCAGGGTTCAGCTCTTCCTGTTTCAGTAGAAATAGCTAGGAGATATTTATACTTCAAAGGGACCAAACCTAAGTCCTGGGATTTTTTTCTGGTTGTCCCATGAGGACTACTGTTCTGTCTCAGCTCTTGTTTACTTTTTACCACTCTAAGGTCACTCTGATGCTCCATTTTGTCTTAGTTATGGGGAAAATCTGAAGAACTTGGAATTTTCTGACCTACTTCACCATTTTCCCAAAACGCTCTCATCTCTATCACTTCTTTTTTCTTCATTATTCATTCTGGGCTACTCCCATTTCCACATGAGAGACATCATAAATTTCTACTCATTGATCATGCTTCTTCCTGAGGTCTGGTCAAATATCACAAATCCAAAAGTTTGTGTGTGTGTGTGTGTGTGTGTGTGTGTGTGAAGTTAATACAAAATAATTTGAAGAGAAAAAATAGTAGCGACTAAGAAAGTGGAATGAGACAGACTAGGACAGATTTCCCTTATAATAAGGCACTTGAGTTGATCCATATTAAATTGAGCCAAATTAAATCTTCTAAGAAACAGAAAGAGAGAGTAATACATTTCAGGCATGTTGTCCAGTCATTTTCAGTTGGTCCAATTCTTCCTGATCCCATTGGGGGTTTTCTTGGTAGAGATACTAGGGTAGTTTTCCATTTCTTTCTCCACTAGTAAAGCCAAGCATGAGCAGCTTTCCAGAGGACTGCTGCTGAGAACAGCTTCAAGATTCTGATTACATAGTATAATGAACTCTCATTTTTTCAGTAACAAACTAAAAGAAAACATTGACAGAAACCAACGTACAAGGTTCACAATGATATAAGAGCAACTTATCCCTAAAGTGGTCACATAGTTTTCACCCAAATGGCCACATAGTTTTAAGTAAAAGATATCATTCAGTAAGTCCTTACCTCAATCATCCTTAAGGAGGAGGCTAAAGGGGACTTAAGGGACACAAATTACAAAGGTCAAAGATCTCCACTCCTAGGTCACTAGGCTGGATCTCAGATTCCATGGTTCCTCTTCCATAGTCCCAGCTCCTGCCCAAATCTATCCAACTGTCACCTGGATTCAAAGTAGGCAGCTCTCAGTTCCTTGTCCATATCCTCATCCAGCTCCTTGTCCAGTTCCTCATCCAGTTCCCATTCAGCCCTGAAGCTCACAGTGTCCAGTCCACCTTAAGTCCTTCACAGTTTCAGTTTCTGTAAAGACAAAGCTTAAAAAAGCCACAATAACATTCATATATATTGCCAGCACCATCATCACCAACATCATTAACAAGGTGTTAACTACTTCTTTGCTTCCTATTACACCAATCCATTTTTAAAATGAGGAAATGGGGTCAAACAGGGTTAAGTGACTGTCCCAGGGTCACACAGCTAGTGTCGTTGCCCAGATTTGAAACTACACCTTCCCGACTCTATACCTAATGCTCTTCTCACTACCACCCAGCTGCCCCAAATATTGAACATGGCATATGCACAGGTATATTTATGGAATTCACATAACTTTCTAATTGGGAATGATTGTGATATCCAAGTCAACCATCTGTGATAAACAACAACTGGATAATTCTGAATTAGGCCTAGCCCTGAATACCAGTATATACCAAAACACACCTTCTCTGAGCACTATGATTTGGGGATTAACTAAGAACTTTTTTGAACAGATTCCTTGGGCCTCTATAGAGCATTTAGGACAACATTATGAACTAATGCCATGAGGACTTTGCTGCTGAGTATGAGGTACTTCCCAGAAAAAGATTGGGCCTCTCTAGGACCCCTAAGAATTTTCCTGAATGGTGTATTGGATAAAATACACCTAATACACATCAAATGATTTGCTGAGGACAGTGTTTGAAGGGTAAGCATATAATGGAGAGAAATCAGTAAATGCCATACTTCCTCCAACCATTTAGGGATTAGTGATGAAGAATTTTGTGATTGGAGATGATGCAGCAAAGTCTGGTTAGTCCTTTTGTCCCTTTTCTACCACTCCTCCCCATCATCAATAGTTGCACCATCTTTTCTCACTTTAAAAAGGTAGGAAGGCCCCATTCTATCTCTGTAACATATACCTGAGAAATCACTTTTTCTGGGAATTCCACTGAGGGATAGAGAAAGTTGCCCCTCCTTCATCCCATTTGAAATAGATATTTTTGCATATGGTAGCTAGAGCATATTTGGACCATGTCTAGTTCATGCCTTTAGTAGCCTCTTCTGCTTTGTGTCTCTTTATCTGACAATAAATGAGTAAACACCAATCCTGAGATAGGTGATCTTAGCCAACCTCGTTGGAAGCCTCATGAGTTTGAGAGTTGACTACTTTTTTTTATTCTTTTGGTTTTGTTTTATTGTTTCCTCTTTTCTCATAAAGTCATTAGCTTCCATTTTCTCAATGCTAATTTTTGAGGAATTATTTTCTTCAGTAAGCTTTTGTAATCCTTTTCCATTTCGCCAATTCTACTTTTTAATACTGTTTGCTCATTTCGCCAAACTATTATTTGACTTTTAATTTTGGTACACTGCCCCAATCTTTAGGGGATTTGTGCAGCTGTTTTCATAGATATTTCAAGGGACATGTAAGTTTTCAGTTATTTCAAAGTGGTATGATCTAAGGAGAGGTGTTTACGATTCTCCTGCCTGTGTTCTAGTCTTTGAGTGACCACAAGCACTCTTTTTTATGCTGAAACTGTGAAAAGCATCCCCATTCTGCTATAGTCACAGGCTCTGGTGTGCTAGTGCTCCTCTTCACCCTGGGATTTCCATCCTAAATCTGAGTTTGAGTAAATCCCCAGAGTATTTTCAGTGCTAGCAAAAAGATTCCTGTAATCTTCTTCAGACAAGTTGTTCAACCCCCTTACTGTCTGTGGGCTGAAAGCTCTAGAAGTATGCACTGCTGATGCTTATTCAATGGCTCCCAAGACCTGCTCCTGTTTTGCTGGGACTGGGGCTGTACTGGCATGGCTGGTGATAGACAATACTCCACTCTCATCTAAGGGTGACAGACCTTTTCCATCAACATTCTAAGTTGTTTTTCACATTTGTGGGCTGAGAAGTCGGAAAACCACCACTGATGGTTTCAATCAAGCTGAGGTCTGATCTTGACATGGTGAACTCCTTTCTTGCCCTAGAATAACAGATCTTTCCTGCCTACCTGCTAAGTTGTATTGGGATGCAAAGTTGTTTCACTTATCTTTTTTTTGTGGGTTCTGCCCCTCTAGAATTTCTTTAGAGTCATTAATTAAAAGTATTTGAAAGGATGTGGGGGAGAGTTCAGGTAAGTCCCTGACTTTATTCTGCCATTTTGGCTCTGCCTCACTCTTTTTGATGTATGTTTTCTTTTTCTTTCTTTCATACTGCTTATAATTCTTGAATTCCTGAGACAATAAATATGCCCTCTAGAGCTAATCAGTTCAGGGAATTAATGGTTAAATCATTCACTTAAATTCCTGGTTGTCAAAGTATCCAAGTCCAGTGCATGAGGAGTGTTGTTCTTTGTTTTAACGTGCCCTGCTGTCTGGGCACACTATTATGGCAAATGTAGATGAAAAGGGAACTGAGTCTAACTGGACGAATGTTGTGTTCTTGCTAAATATTCTTTCTACCCTGTTATTCATTAAATTTTTGTTATATAATTTATGAGTGTCTCAGTTCATTCCAACTCTGAGTCTGAACAACTGGGTAATTCTGAATTGGGCCTGGCCATGAATACCAAAGTATAGACCAATGAGACTATTACTTTCTTATTCCAGAAATCAGTGACTATCTTACTTAAGATTTAAGGTTGAATTAGTTTAATTGGCTGCTATAGAAGATATTTGATTCCATCGAGTTTATAATCTACTAAAACCCGAAGATATTTCAAAATAGATAGCCCTCAGGGAGTGTGGGAGAGCCAAGATGGCAAAGTAAAAGCAGAGGATTGTTTGAGATCTCCCCCAAATCCCTCCAAATACTTATAAAAATGACTCAATTCTAGAAGAGCAGAACCCACAAAATAACAAAATGAAGCAAATTTCTAGCCTAAGACAATGTGGAAGGTCAACAGGAAAGGTCTGTTGCACAGGGCTGGGAGAGGACCACATTCAAGCTTGTTTCACACCGGCACAAATGGGGAGGGAGTAGCCTCAGGGCACTAAATCACTATGATTTGTGGCAGTTTCCAGACTTCTCAACCCCCAAAACTCCAAGGAAAAGTTGGAAGGTTAGTAGGAATAGTTCGTTGAACCTGTATGAGAGAGAAGCAGGGTCTACCTCTAACCCCAGGGTGGCAGTGGAAGTACTGGTGTCTGCTTGTAAAGCCCTCAGCCCACAGAAAGTAGGGGGGGTCCAGTGGCTGATCAAAGGGGGATTGCAGGGATTTCTTTGTTGTTGCTGAAGCAGGACTCTCTTGTTTTGCCCTTGCTTGTATCTGGGTCTCAGTCCTGAGGCAAGGAGGAGTGATGGTATGTCCAAGCTTGTGGCAGTGATGGAAAAGGAATATTCTTCATAGTTCCAAAGCAGAAAAGAGTACTTTATGTCACTCACAGACCAGGAAAGGAGTAACACCTATTCTTTGATAATACAACCTTGGAAGGACTGAAAATTTACAGGTCCCTTGAAGTACCTCTAAAAACAGCTTCACAAAACCCCTGAAACTTGGGACAGTCCTCCACCACCACCACTCAATACTGGAAGCAGAGACCTACCTTGGCAAAGAGCTAAAAAGTCAAGTAATTGACTGAGAAAATTAGCAAAGAGAGGGGGAAAATCAGACGATAGAGTTTTACTTTGGTGACAAGGAAGATCAAAACATACAGCCAGAAGAAGACAACAAAGTGAAATCTCCTACTTCCAAAGCCTCCAAGGAAAATATGAATTGGTTGCAGTCCATGGAAGAACTCAGAATGGATTTTGACAATCAAGTAAGGCAAGTATAGGAAAAATTGGAAAGAGAAATCAGAGTGATGCAAGAAAATCATGGAAAATGAGTGAACAGCCTGGTAAAGGAGGCCAAAAAGTTGCTGAAGAAATAACACCTGAAATAGACTAACCCAGATGTCAAAAGAGGTCCAAAAAACCAATGAGGAGAATACTTTAAAAAGTAGAACTGACCAAATAGAAAATGAGGACCAAAAGCTCACTGAAGAAGAAAATACTTTAAAAATTATGATGGAGCAAATGGAAGCAAATGACTATGAGAAATTAAGAAGTTGTGAAACAAAACTGAAAGAATTAAAAAAAATAGATAATGATGTGAGATATTTCATTGGAAAAACAAATTACATAGAAAATACATCCAGAAGAGATCATTTAAAATTTATTGGTCTACCTATAAACCATGATCCAAAAAAATAATCTAGATATCTCTCAAAAAATTAGCAAGGAAAACTGCACTGACATTCTAAAACCAGATGGTAAAATAGAAATTGAAGGAATCCACCAATCACTTCCTGAAAGAGATCACAAAAAGAAAACTCCTAGGAATATTGTAGCCAAATCCCAGAGTTCCCAGGTAAAGGAGAAAATAGTGCAAACAGCCAGAAAGAAACAATTGCAGGTATTGTGGAGCCACAATTAAGATAAGATCTAGCACTTTCTTCATTAAGGGATTGGGGGCCTTGGAATATGATAGTCTGGAGGTTGAAGGAGCTAGGATTAAAACCAAGAATCACCTACCCAGCAAAACTGAGTAAAATATTGCATGTGGAAAAAGTGGAATTCAATGGAATAGAGGACTTTCAAGCATTCTTGCTGAAAAGAGCAGAGCTGAAAAAAAATGACTTTCAAATATATGAATCAAAAGAAGCATGAAAAGGTAAACAGGAAAGAGAAATCATAAGGGACTTATTAAAGTTGAACTATTTACATTCCTACATGGAAACACGATATTTGTAATTCATGAAACTTTTCTCAGTATTAGTGTAGTTGGAGAAAATGTATCCACATACACACACACTCACACACACACACACACATACACACACAGCACATAGTGAGTTGAATATGAAGGCATATCTAAAAAATAAAATTAAGGGATCAGAGAGGAATATATTGAGAGACATAGAATGTGGGTAGTAAATTATCACATATAAAAGAGCCAAGAAAAAGCTTTTACAATGGAGGGGAAGAGGGGGAAGGTGAGAGTGAATGAAACAACCTGACTCTCATTGGAGTTGGCTTAAGGAGGGAATGACATACACAATCAATTGGATATGAAAATATATCTTACCCTACAGGAAAGTACTGGGTAAGGGGATAAAAGTGGTGAGGATGATAGAAGGGAGGACAAATGAGAGGAGGGGGTATTAAGAAGCAAATACATTTGAGGAGGGACAGGGTCAAAGGAAAGAATAGAATATGTGAGGGGTGGCATAAGATGGAGGGAAATATAGTCAGCTTTTCACATGACTGTTATCGAAGTGTTTTGCATGATTAGACAAATATAATCTATATCAAATTGATTGCCTTCTCAATCGGGATGAGTGGGGAGGGAGTAAAGGAGAGAAATTGAACACAGAGTTTTAAAAACAAATGTTACAAGTTGTGTTTATGTGCAATTAGGAAATAAAATATACAGGCAATAGGGTATAGAAATCTATCTTGCCCTGGAAGAAAATAGAGGTGGAGAGGATAAGAGATAGAAGGGTTTGTGATATATGGAAGGGCAAATTAGGGGAAGGGGTACTCAGTGTGCATGCCCCCTTGGGATAGGGGTAGAGGAGAGATGGGAAAAAATTTGGAATTTAAAATTTTGTGGAAGTCAATGTTGAAAAGTAAAAATAAATGAATAATTTTTAAAAGACAGTCATCATTATGACTCTCATTTTGTCCTTGGAAAGGTTTTTATTACCTAGCTTACTTTGTTTTTAAGCCAATGTAAGAATTTGCTTTGAGGTCACATGTTAGACCTTACTGTCTTTTAGATTTGTACTATATTCAAGGCCAGAATTTTGATAATAATTCCCTATACTTTCCCTGACTGTCACATAAAGCCCCATCCTTTCTTTTGTACTGATATATCAGACCTTTGAACCATCCTTATTCTATGGACTATCTCACTAGCTTCAATTATATCTATTCCCAGCCATGGTCTACTTTAATATTTCTTCAGCCTTTATTGCACAAGCCCTCAACCCATGACCTTTCGCAATTCCTGAACTCCTAATCCTCATCCTGGGTTAACACTTAGCATATGGCTCCTCTTCTATTCCCCCTTTCTCTTGTGTTACTAGATATCACTTTTGAATTTCTTAAATCCAATTGATTCCATGCAATATAAATTAATGGTTCAAAGCCCACCTGAGAGGGCTCACATCGCCATTTTAGGTAATAGTGAAATGAAGTATAATGGAAACAGAAATAATTTGGGAATTACAGAGCTTCAATTAAACTTACAGCTTCATTATTTTCATTATGTGTGATTTGGTGCAAATCACTAAAATTTACAATGGTCCTCAGTTTACTCACCTACAAAATGGGGGAAAATTACTCTAAATGAACTCTTGCAACCTTACCAGTTTTAAATTCTCTTAGAACTCTTCTGTTCTTATCAATGCCTTATATCATGTCTCATAATGAGTATTTCAAATCATTTTCTTCTCTCCTAAAGTCTCCAATTACACCCCAACTATCTTACAGTAACAGAAAAATTTCTTAGCCTACCATTTCATTGAAAAAAAAAAGGTTATTTAATATGAGTTTTTATTGTCACCTACCAACATTTAGGTTACTTTTCCAGCTTTCCTAATTATTTTTTTGGTAAAGGTCTTCTTTGTATTCTATCTTTCACCAACATCCTGGGGATATATGTGAGAAAACTAAGACATGGGGACTAGAAAGTACAAAGTGTTTGAGGAAAACAATAATAAGCCTGGTATGAAACACATATACACATACATATTTTTCTCTAAATACACACATATACAATTAGGTATGTGTATAAATATGTGTATTATGAGGGAATATTTTATTTATTAATATTGTTTTAATCGAGCTCTGTGTGGCTAGAAAATTATTCAACTCAAAGCTTGTGGTAGAGGTCAAGCTGACCTCAGAGATACTCTGGGGAAACTGCATGGCTGTAGGGAAGGTTAGCTCTCATTCAGGTCTGAATTTAGATTCACCTAAATCTTATGTTTGGGTTTCACAAATTTAAATATTTATGCTTACTTGCAGATAAACATCTTAAAGTGTCCTTTGCTAACGTCTGCCTAACTGTATACATGTAGTTCTTGTGCTGACTGACCAACTGTTGTCCTTGAGACCCTACTTGCACTCTATATAATGTTAATCTCTCAGATACTATAGGAGGGAGCCACATCTTTTTCCAGCTGTCCCCTTTGCCTAATGTTCTAATAAAATTCTGCCTAGAATCATTTCAGTTTATAGAATTTGTTTTATACTTACAATTAACAACAATATATAAACATGTGTTTGTGTGTGTATTTGCAGCACTTCTTAAATTATGCTTTTTGACCCTTGTGAAAAACTTGGTAACAGTAGGTTTCTGAAGGTGCAAGGACAGAAATAAATAACCAAATATGTAAATAAATCTAAGGTGGTTCTGGCAGAGCTTACCAGTGTTCCATCCTGCAACTTCACTGCAGCCTTGGTTCTGAAAACAAAGAATTGGAACTTTGCACTGCACATGCTTGTCGGTCTTGCAACAGCAAATAAAGCTGCTAAACCAGAAAAGGGGTCTTGTGTGGGAAAAGAGAGAGCAAATTAGGGATGGGGCTTGGAAGTAGTTATAGGTTTTCTTTTATCTCAATAAGTTATGCTACAAAAGCATAGTAAACCCCAATTAACCTGTTTTATCTCTTGGCCCAGAGAAGAAAAAAACAAGTTAAAGGAAGTTTTTTTCTTGGCTCTTCTCAAGGTAAGAAATTTCATAGATTGCACCCTTTTTCAAATACCTATAGTCATACAGCAGGTTGCAGGATGGAGTAGAATGAGCCCTGATCATAGAATCAGAAGACCTTGCATCCAAGACAACTCTATCCCTTACTCTTTGCATCAAGGTGGGCAAGTCATTTAACCTCTGAGCATGACTTTTTCATTCATAAAATGTAAATAATAACATTTGTACTTATCTTTTAGAGTTGTTAGGAGTTTCAAATTTTATACACACGTGTGTGCCCTTTGTAACATCGCTACTTAACATTATTAATTGTTGTAATTATTACCATTATCATTATTGGAGGAAGCTAAGTAGCACAATGAATAGGGCACTAATCTTGGTATCAGGATGCCTTAGTTCAAATCCAGCCTCAGTAAATTTTGTATCTCTAGGTAAGTCACTTAACCTAAAATGAATATTACAATAGTTTCTCTCCCCAGAGATTGTTGTGGAGATCAAATTTGATAATTTTTTTTCAAAAATTTTTATCACAGAGCTGAATATATAAAAGATGTTTAATAAATGCTTGTTTCTTGTTCTCATTATTCACGTTCTTCTGTTCCTCCTTTGACTTTCATTACCTTTATTAGTTGTAATATACTAAATGCTTTCATATCCATTAGCTCCTTTGATCTATGAAAGAAACTTATAGATACACATGTTGGGCACTACCATTTATACTTCCAAATGGCAGAACTCAAACTCTCAGGAATAAAATGATTTGCCCCACATCACAGTTAAGTTTGTAGTAGAGATGATATTTGAACCTAGGTTTGGGATCTCAATTCTAGTCTAAATGTTTTGGTAGATACCTGGCTTTCCTCCTATAAAATCAAAGGATAATTAATTTAAAGAGTTTAGCTAGATTACTATGACAAAGTCATATGGACATCAAATATTTAGTTGATTATAATAGTTATCTAAATAGTAGGAAGAATCCAGGTATTTGAAAACATCCAGGTGATGGATTGACATTTTCATTTTTCATCCAACAATTCTCACATCATGTTGACGCTCTCTTTATCTGAAAAGACCTCATTTGCTGAGTTGAAATCTTATTTGGCAATGATTGACATATCCACAAAGAACCATCCATTAAGAAAAAAAAAAACTTTACTTCTCCTGGATTAAGAATTTGAAAGTAAAGGGTATAAGAAATAATGAAAATCTGTAGACATCCTGATTTAGGTCATATATTCAGATAATTTTTTATCACTTATTTCTCCCCTTTCAAAAAATATTGAGGAGAAACAAAACGATGGTGATTTGAGAATGCTATACTTTAATTGCTAATTCTATAATTATTCAACCCTCAAGTAAGCTCATAGCTTGGACTGAGGCATTCTTAATTCTTGATCATTTCAATAGCAACTTCCAGATGACCTATGTTTCCAGTGGGAACAGAATAAAAGAAAAACTTAATTGAAACAGGAGTGCTTAAATTAAATATTAGGATTGAGTTCTGCATTGTTTTGACAAACTACTGTGATAGTAATGGCAATTGGAGATTCCCCTGTATTGGCTTGGTTTTCAAATTGATTGTGTTGGGGCCCAGAGTTTGTTGATCCCACCTGTGGGATGGGCTTGTTGATGTGAGAAGAGGGTCCTGAACTGGGAGGAGCTGGTGATGTGGATTTGGAGAGACAAGAGAGAGGCAGAGGATCTTTTTGGAAGCAGCACCTCGTGGAGAAAGAGAGACTAAGAGAATTGCTGGTGGCCGCTTTGAATTGCCCGGGACTTTTGAGACCTGCCCCCTGAGCTGCCAAGGACTGAGGAGACATGGCTGTTTTGCTGGTACTTTGTCTGTCTGTTTTGATGTTATTTTGCCAGATTTGTCCACTGGTGAAAGACTGTCCTTTTGTTGAAGAAGTCCTGGAACCCGGCTGTTCGCTAAGAAGACCTGCGACTGTCCTGCAGACAGAGAGTGAATACTGTCCACTGGTGAGGGACAGTGCTGTTGTTGCAGGGGTCTGGGAGCCTTTCTGTTGGTTCAGAAGCCCTGAAGAAGGATTTTCTTGTTGTATGTTTACAGAAATCCTGGGAGAGGGCTTTGCTAATGTGTTCAGGGGTTCTAGGACTGTTCTACAGACAGAGGATAAATTCATGAAGGGACTGGCAATGTATCTTGAAGAAGGATTTTCTTGTTGTATGTTTACAGAAATCCTGGGAGAGGGCTTTGCTAATGTGTTCAGGGGTTCTAGGACTGTCCTACAGACAGAGGATAAATTCATGAAGGGACTGGCAATGTATCTTATGGCCTTGCTAAGCCTTGTCTCCCCAGGAACTAAGATTGCTGAGAACTTGCCTCGTGTCAAGATGAAGAAAAGACCTCCATTTGGGTATTAAGTGCTGTGTTTAAACTTGATGTAACTCTGGGGTAGATTCAATTGTGATCCAGGGGTGGGGAACTTTTGACCTTATTGTGCTCTGTGATTGACAAATGAAGGTACTTCACCTATGTTTGGAAACTAATCTCCATTTGAGAAGGGGGGCTTTGTGGTGGACTTAATTAAGGTATAGCCTAGGGGTGGAGAAGTATTTAGAACAGAGACTTTGTAATTGATTGAATGATTGGAAGGTCCAGGGGTGGGGTAGTACTTGGAGATTATTTAATCACTTAGTGAATGCTGTATTTTGAATGATGTCATGTTTTGATCTTCTCTGTTCTTGGTTTGTCACTGAATAAAATAGAGAGCACCTATGCTGGTATTTTGAACCTGGGAAGTTGCCTTCTTTTGGCATTACATTACAACTTCTTGGAAATTTTACCAAAGAAGCTAGAGAATCTTCTTTTCTATAGATTTCAGAAAGAAGTGGATAGCATCATATGTTTATTTGAGTAGCTAGATTGTTAGATGAGATTATCTATTCTGATGCTCCTAATTTTATAAATGAAGAAATTGAGGGCCCAGAGGTTAAAGAGCTCACACAAGGACACAGAATAGTTCAGTGTTGGAGCTAGAACTGGAATCAAATTCTTCTGATTGATACTATTTCAGGTTTTCTACTGTTGGCATAATTTGTTGTGAGTTAGTTATTATATTATGTTAGGTTTGATAAGAAATGACAATGTGGAATTCCTAGTCAATAGTAACACATTATTACCTACATGTGCAATGGGAAAGGACCTTAATTTTGCCAGGACTGAACAATGGACTTACCCAGACACCTGTATTTATTCTTGCTTAGGAAATGCTTTAAGAAACCTTGATTTTCTTTGTGTCAGAGGTAAACCATTATGCAATTTTTCTTTCCATGAGAAACCCTTAGAGAAGTATCATAATGCATTTCAAGAGGAAAGAGCAGGTGTAGGAAAACTTGTGAAAAGTTTAATGAATCCTAAGGGATGCTACTCCAGTCATATTAACTCCTTCACTGTATTCTGTAGAAAGAGTTGAAAGGTAGATTCATTCTCACAAATGATAACTGAGGTGAAAAGAAAAAAAAAATAACAATAGTTTGCATGTATATAGCCTTTTCTCTTACAACTTTGGGAAGTAGGGAGTACAAACTTTTTCATTTCCATTTTATAAATAAAGAATTGGAAGCTCAGAGAGAAGAATCATCTTGGCCTCAGAGTCAGTCAGTATCAGAGCTGAGACTAGAACCTGGGGCCACCTCCACCATGCCATGCATTACCTTAAATTATGAAACAAATAAACAATTGTAATGATCAGCTCAGTTCATACACATGGCTACACTAGCCAATAATTTGAATTAGTACTTCATAATCACCAAGTTCAAAGCAGGCCATTCAGGTCATACTCTATGTTTTGCCCTAAAAAATGTGTGTTTCTCCTTCTTTTTATATGGAAGAATTGGTGTTCTAGTCAGGTGGACTGCAGTCCAGTTTCTCATTGTCTCACACCTGAACTATTGCCATCATCTCCTAGGTAGTCCCCTTCCCTCCAGTTCCTCCTCCCTTCCATCTAACCTACATGTAGCTGCCAAGGAAAACTTACTGAAGAAGTACTTTCATCATCATCTGATTTTCCTCTTCAAAAACAAAAAATGATTCCTTATTGCCTATCAGATCAAGTCTACACCTCTATATTCAATACCCTCCCACTGAACTTAACAAATATCTATTGAAAGCAAGACTAGGCACTGTTAATATAAACTACAGCAAAAACAAAGGTATAGTCACTAATTTCAGATGTAGGGGAGGTGTGACATATACTTAAAAATAAATAAAAGTTATATACAAAGTAATAGAAAGTAATTTCAAGGATGAGGGAGTTACAAAAATTGAGGGACAGGAGGATGAAGAAAGGCTTCATATAGTATATAACACATGCTATACTTTGAAGGAATCTAGTGATTCTAGAAGGCAGAAAAGGCAAGGGGTCCATTAACTAACCTAAATTTTCCTGCTCTCTCTTGTTTTTCATAATTTTTCTAACGGTCCCATGTTTAAACAAGGGCAATCTTTTCACTGACACCTCCAACAGAATTATTTGTTTCTAACTGTATTCTTCCTAAATCATAAGGACTTTTCTCCCACCCACACTGTCAAGAAATCCTGAGTATCCTCTCTGTGCAGGTGCAGTATTTCCTGATCCTCTTCACTCAGTCAGATTGTACCATTCTTAAAGTCCAGCTCAGGAACCATATTATTCAAGAAGTTGTTACTAATGCCACATTTAAGTATTTCTTTCCAACTTCTGATTACCTCAGCATAGTTATACAGTTGGTCTACATTACCATATACTTACTTATATACTCATGCATTTATTCATTCAATAAATATTTTTGGGCACCTATATTGATCAAAGTATTGTAGTAGATGCTGACTTGCAACTGTTTGCCCACTACTTAATTCAGACAGTCTTTCTTCTCTAGAGAGAGGGTAACATGAATAAGTCTTTGATATCCTCTGTGGGCCGCATTTTACCTAGTACAGTAGAGTAAGCACTATGTTGAAATAACAAATGAATGAACTAGTGACATTCTGTTGAAATAACAAATGAATGAACTAGTGAAATTCAGTAACATCTATGGAAAATAATGTGGTGCAATGGGGAAAATAGTTCATTTGGAACCAGAAGAGCCAGGGTTCAAATCTGGATCTTCCATTTATTACAGGAATGATGTTAGGCCATTTTTCCTCACTAGGACTCAGTTTCCTCATCTGGAAAATATGATGAATGGATTATACGACCTTTATAATCCCTTCCAGCTATAAACTAGTGATCTTATGGGCTTTACCTTTACATTACAGAAGGGTTCCTGAAGTGTCATGTGTAAATCAAATACTAGTTCCACATCATTTTACATTTTCATTTCAGAGCTGTATTCTCTTCATTTATGATCCAGCTTCAATCTACAGTGGCTTCAACCTCTTAAGTTTTAAGTGTCTCTGTCCCCCAGCCTCTCTGTCTTGCAGTTAATGATCTATAAAACAATGTTTAACTGCACCAGGGGAGCTGACTATTTCAAGAACCCCTGCAGTGAATTTCTTCATAAAGGGAAGAATCATTTCCTTTCATAATATGAATAATAATCCTCACCACCTACATACCTAATTTATGCATTTTACAATCTTGAATTTTTAAATACAACTTTTTTTTTTCCTGAAATGGGATAGAGGCGATCAGCAGGCAGTAGTGAGAAGAAAACTACTTCACTGTGACTCCTTTCTTTGCTAGCACTAGAGAGCTATGGTTGCTTGTCTGCTTTCCCAGATTCCCTCTTCCCTCCCATACCCTCATCTTGTCCTTGAAGCTATAAGATTGAGACTTTGCTCCTGTTTTAATTTTAGTGGGTCTTTCTTACTCAGGATTAGGAAAAGGAGAGAATTTTCATGCCTCTGAGGTGAGGGCCCAATAATGACTCCTCTCAAAACCTGATCCATCAACTGAAAAAAAAAAAGCATATAAAACAGGAACTCACATTGAATTCACTCTGAAGTGCAAAATCAGTCAATAAACATTTATTATACACCTACTATGTGCCAACCACTGTGCTAAGTGCTGGGAAGGGAAATAGAGGCAAAAGCAGAAGAAATACTTTAACCTAAAAAAATAAATATCTAACTGTGGATTACCATACATCATCATCAACAAGTTTTTATTGCTTACTGTGTGCCAGTTGCTGTGATAAGCTCTGATGATATGAAGGAAGGTCAAAGCAAAGTTCTTGCCTCTGTGGAGGAGATGGATAAAAACTCTTGCACTGTTAATTTAGGGAAGAATCTTTTCTCCCCTTTCTAACTTTTAGAAAAGAACCTTAGAGGTCCAAGAAACTGATTCTGCAGACTCAGTTGCTTGCTTCTATCTCAAAGGGAGGTCTCTACTGGCTAAGAGTTTTGACCTCAAAGAGTTTTCATTTATCTTGATGATCAAATTTGAAAGACTTACATACTTTGGCCATAACAATAATCCAAGAAAATTCCAAAGGACCCATCACAAAAAACAATATCCTTCTCCAGAAAAAGATCATATGAATTCTGAATGTCAGTTGAAGTAAAATGTTCTCATTTTCTATTTTTTAACTTAATGGTATTTTTTCCAATTACATGTAAAGATAGTTTTAATCATATTAATCATATTTCTACATTAGCCATGTTATTTTCTTCTTTTATTTTTTCCTCCATCTTTGTCATTGGATTTTAAAAATATTTTTTAAGATCTTCTATGAATTCTTTTTGGGCAGGTGACCATTTGACATTATTCTCTGGGACTTTATTTATTTCTATATTCTCCTCTAAAGATGAATGCTGATCATCTATATTTCCTAATAGTTTTCTTTGGCTGAATTATTTCTCCCTTGTGCATTATTTTTAAGGCAAAAGATTAATTATTTGTAGTCACCTCTAGACCTAGATATGGAAAATGGTGCCCCTTGCATCAGATCTTCAGTAGCATGAGACCAAAGCCAAACCTCCACCTCCTGTAAGTGTCCACAGCAAGGTGCTTTCTGCCTCAGTGCTTCTGCACTTACCTGGCCAGAGCTGGTTCCTTCTCATTCCCATAGCTCTTTGCATCACAGCTGGGTCTGGCATTCCTTGTTCAGCAGATGTTCCCTTGGTCTTTAGGATCTGGGATACCCAAGTCTCCTCACTATCCTGGGGGTAAAATTCCAGTGACTGGGGCCAAGGCAGCCTCTTAAACCAGAATTCAAAAGGAATTCAGAGCTCCTTCCTTGTTGTTTAAGAGGCTTTTCTCTGGAGGTTAAAATGGAACCTAGCCTGGAGGTGTTTATTCTTCACTGGGACCAAACTTCTTCCTGGGATTTTTCTTCAGATCTTCTCAAATTTTCCCTTGAAGACCCTATTCTTGCCTCCACCCATACTTTGTTCTCCCTAAGATTCTATTTTAACTCTTTTGAGGGGAAAATCTTGAGAGTTTGGAATTTTCTGATCTACTCCACCACCTTCCCAGAAACCTCTCTGAGCAACTGAGCAATTGATATTTTTCTAATTTCTTAGATGTTCTGTAATTGTATTTGTATAGTTGCTGTACTTGTTTTGGCAGGTAGACTCCCAAATATTTCAAATTGTCTACAGTTATTTCAAATAGAATTTGTCTTTCTGTCTCTTGCTTGCTGGGCTTTGTTTGTAATATGTGGAAATGTTGATGATTCATGTGGATTTATTTTATATACTTCCACTTTGCTGAAGTTGTTCATTGTTCCAAGTTGTTTTTTAGTTGATTATCTAGGATTTTCTGAGCATATCATCTATCAGCTGGAAAAAAGTGAATTTTTTTTCCTCATTGCCTATTTTAATTTCTTAAATTTCTTTTTCTTCTATTATTGTTAAAGCTAATATTTCTAGTACAGGATTGAGTAATAGTGGTAATAATGGGCATCCTTGCTTCACCCATGATGTTAATGGAATTCTTCTAGCTTATTCCCATTATATATAATGCTTACTGATAGTTTCAGATAGATCCTATCTATCATTTAAACAAAAAAACTTAATTTACTTCTATGTTGTCTATTGTTTATAATAGGAATGGATGCTGTGTTTTGTCAAAAGCTTTTCCTACATCTATTGAGATAACTATATGATTTCTGTTAGTTTTATTATTGATATGGTTAGTTTTGTTCATAGTTTTCCTAATATTGAAACAGCCCTGCATTCCTGAATTAAATCCCACTGGGTCATAGCATATTTTCCTAGTTATAAATTACTGTAATCTCTTTGCTAATATTTTATTTTAAAATTTTACATCAATTAAGGAAATTGGTGTATAATTTTCTTTCTCTGTTTTGGCTCTTCCTGATTTAAATATCAGTATCATATTTTTTGTCATAAAAGGAATTTGGTAGGACTCCTATTTTTTTTTTCAAAATAGTTTAGATAGTATTGGAATTAATTGTAATCCTCTTCTGTTAATCTGTGAAATTCATATTTTTTTAGATATTCATCCATTTCACTTAGATTGTCAAATTTATTTGCATGCAGTTGGAAAAAATAGCTCCTAATTATTGTTTTAATTCCCTCTTCATTTTTGATACTAGTAATTTTGTTTTCAGCATAAATGATCATGTTAATAACAAAGAGTCAGACACAACTGAAACAATTACATGAATCCTCAATTAGACTGTGTGCCCTTTTGGGGGAAGGGACTATTTTTGCCTTTCATTGTATCCCCAGTACCCTTAATAAATGCTGATTTACTAAGTTATTGAGTATACAAAAAAAAAAAATAAATAGTCTCTGACTTCAAGTAGCTTACATTCTAATAGAGATTGTACTTTATTCCTCATATTCTACCAACATTAAGATGGTGTTTTGTTTTGTTTTGGGGGTGTTTGTTTTTCTTTTTTTCCTAAGACACTGGAAGGACCATGATGTAATCCAGAGTTGTCACACTGGAAGTATTCTTTCTTCCCATATTCTGGCATAAGAAAGAACTTTCAGAAATCTGAAAAAAAAAGCCTTCAGAACACTGAAAAGGTTACTTTGCCCCAGCAGAGAATTTATATGATTGGACTTCTTAGATATCTTTATGCAGTAAAAGTCTTAGGCAACCATGTATGAAGTTTTGATCAAGTCCTCAGGAGCCCTTACTGACTTGTCACTGCAGAGTCAGAGGCCTTTGTGCTTTATGGGATGAGCTAAATAAGTGTAAATTGAGATATTGCAACTTATCAAAGGCTAATCATCCTTTGTGTGAGATTCTGTAAAACTTACATTATACCTCACTGAGTCTTGACTATGGCTATCTAGGAAGTTACCTCTAATGATTCTATTAAAGGTTTAGTTAATGCAAGTTGTATTTATATGGAAGGGATTTTTAAATTCAGGATTTCACAATAATTCTTCTGTTCATGGATTACTAAATAGTTCCCATGATCATAGCCGCATAGTAAATGCCTGTTGAACAATTGAATTAATGATTAGTCAAACATTCATTGGGTAGCACAAAGGTTTTCTAGAATTTTTCTTTGATTTGGGTCTGTTTATTCTTGGGGGGGTGTGAATGTAAACAATGGCAAGGAACTATGCTTTCTTAAAAAAATGGTCATCTCATGTCACCTGGACTTTACTTCACTCTTATCCCCATATTGCTTATTTAGCATCATTGATCGAATTGTGGAAGAACATGCATGGTAAGCACATAGAAGAAGATGGCATAGCCCATAACATACTGCTCTCCCAATCCACCCTGTACCCAGTGCAATAAACTGGTTCATCAGACTCAGATACAAGAAGAAAGCTGATGAGGTAAATTGGGATTTCAGAATATTAAATATATTGAAGCATGCTATTTTTCACTTTCCTTTTTTTTACTCTTTTTCTTTTACTTGAGTTTTCTTATACAAAATAACTAATATAGAAATGTTTTATATGATTACATAAGTATAACATATCAAATTGCTTAATGTTTCATGAAGGGAGAAGAAGAGGGAAGAAGGGAGGGAATTTGAAATGCTAAACCTAAAAAAATTAAAATTTTAGGATATGTAATTGGGGGACAATAGAATATATTTTTTAAAATGTATCTTTAATCTCTGATATCTGCTGTATAATCTTTAGGTCATTATAAAAAGTTACCATGCTAGAATATATTTCAATAAAACCCACAAAATAAGAATTATTGCTGTTTTTTTTTCATACATGTAGGAATCCCCTACTGGAATGAAGATTACAACCTTTCTCTCATAGTAGTGTCTTATATTTATCTCCATTCCATAAATGGACCTATCATAAGGCATCCCCATGCCTTAAAATTTAAAAATGCCTATTCCAGGCATAAAAAGCTGAATTGGGTTTTCTCAAAATGTAATGATTCTTTGAAGCATCTATATACTCTTGTCAATCTGTCTTGAAGAGTCATATATCATCTTCCTTAAGTATCAAGGGAAGAATATAGAAATGCCAGCCAATATATCAAAATCTGTTCTATAAACCTAAGATAATGGCTATTAATTAAGGGTTAAAGCCAAGTCTACCAAGTGCTCAGATTCATCTTCTTGCCCCTGTGGCTTCATAATTTCTAAAGCATGGGTAGATCCATTTCAATATTTAGGAACAGTCAGACCATGGGTCAGGGTAATAATACTGATCAGTCAGGGGATAGATGATTATTATGGGAATGGGAATTTAAGATCTTCCCTGATCCTAGGCCCTTTGATAGCCTTAAGTGCACCTGGAGCCTGTGGCTAGGAAAGCCCACACCTTGGTACTCTGTGATTGGGCAGTGGGTCAAGAGGATTGTTATATTCTCTGAGCCAGGAGAAGGCTATATAAACTCTGATGTGAGGCTTTGCTTTGGGGCTTACTTTGAGAAGTGTTGTATGATTTGAGCAGATTAGACTCTGGGCAGCCATTGAGCCTCCCAGCTTTGAAAAACCCAGATGTCGATGCTTTCCTCCCTGGTAACTGTGACTAGGTATGGATGTAATGGTCAGACAGTTGGAAGCCTGTCTGCTTGATTTGTTTCTCTGTCTTCTTGTAACTTCTGCTTGTAACTTGTCTGTATACTCTGAAGTTTGGGGTGCTGACTTTTCCCCCTGAACTAGGTAAATGCTATGTTTGATTGATTAAAGCAAGATTGTTATACCATTTTGTGTTGCTTTCCTTTAGAAAAGCAGATCTAAGAACCTGTGTTGGCAGCCATCCTGGGGATGCTGGGATGCTTACTATCACAATGATATTACATAAAAATGATAGATAGATAGATAGATAGATAGATAGATAGATAGATAGATAGATAGATAGATAGATAGATAAAATAAGCACTAAGCTTAAACTTTGAATTACAGAAAGAGACAAAAAATTGCTTGGAAAACAGGCACCAGGAACAGTGTAAGTAGCACATAACTGATCCTGAGAATCTAAACCTTCCTGGGCAAAAGTTGACTTATAAGTAACTTAACAGTGATGAATAGATGATACCAAATATATATTTTTATAAAGATCCAAATTTTAAAATGGCTAAAGTTTTAATGACTTAAGAGTGAATGAGTTTGCTATGTAAAAATAAATACATAAGTTTTATTGTCTCCATTTGTATATAGTGGGCAGTACTTGGGTGGGGGATCTTTGTGTTCAGATGATGGAATGGACCAAACATATTATTATCTAAATGGGAATGAAATGTGCAATGGATTTTTAATCAGAAGACCTGTGTTCACATCCCACCTTTCCTACTTGCTTATCTGTATGACTTTAGACAAGCCAACTAACCTCTCTAGGTTTCAAGTTCCTCATATATAAGATGAAGATGATGAAATTAAATAAATTTCAAGGTCCCTTTGCAGTCTTAAATTTGTGATTCTGTGAAGATACTCCAGCACCTCCCTGTTATATATCAATGTTTCCATGAAGAGACTTATAAAGAAAATATAGAAAGAACATTAGAGAGGTCTGTCACAACTTCAGCCTTGAACAAAGAAACATACATTTTGTTTGATGAGCATGGCCTAGTGGAGGCACAAGCTAATTCATACCAGATAGGCACAAATAAACCCTTCAAGATCTTATGTATTGGGATATCTATGACAGGGCCTAACTTAAGGTTCATACAGTTCTCACATATTGTACCATTGCTTTGTTCCATTTAACCCAGTAAATCCATTGGTTGGTAGTCTCAAGTTATAAGGGGGTACTGTTATATAATTATCTATCTCAACAATGTTGGCCCTTGTGTTACTAGAGAATTGGGTAAAATTGATTAGATGACAGTGCAACTTACCACTTTTAGAAAACTCAGAATACATGATCTAGGGATGATTAGTCAACAGTAGCATCATTAAATTAAAGGAAATACTATCTTCTAAGTACCCAAGTAAAATTTCTGTCAAGATTAATTCTCCTCAACTATTTGGTTTGACACTCTATTGACAATTGTTAATTTAGTAATAATAATTTTAAACAGTGCTTTTATGACTATAGCGTACTTTAAATACATTATCTCATTTGATTCACATGACAGCTCTATAGATAAGTCTATTATTAAGTCTATTTTATAAAATGAGGAAACTGAGGGTCTAAGATGTTAAGGAATTTGTTTAATAATAGATGGCACTGAATGACAGGGATCTGCATTTACTCTTTGGCTTCCAGTGTGCTTTCAATTGTGCCCCTTATTCTCCAGGCAGTTGTGAGAAGTAGTATTCACAGTAAATAATGAAGCTCTGTTATTAGTCTAGTGCCTAAAGCTCCACAAAATAGAGATATTTACAAATACTTTGAGACTAAAAATTTCTGCAATTTTTTTCAAGATTCTGAAAACCAGGAAAGTCACACAGAAGATGCATGTTTCTAGTTATGTTTAACTTGTTGCCAAAACAAACCTGGGTTACAGCATAGCTTACATACTGTCCTCCAAAGCATAAAATTGAATAATACTAAAGAAAAACTAAAATTAAACATAAATATCAATAATGTGGAAATAGTTTAACATGATGGCACATGTTCATACAAACAGATTGCTTACCATATTGGGAAGGTTTGGAGAAGGAGGAAGAAAAAAATTAATGAAAATTAATGTTGAAAACTATCTTTATATGTAATTGGAAAAAATAAAATTCTATTTCAGTCTCATAAAAATGTAAAATAAATGTCAAGGCAGTAGGAGGGGGAGAAGAAAGTTGTAAAAATAGAGAGAGAACAGTCATTTGCTCTTTTGGGAATAGTCCCAGATTTGAAAAAAGAAACTGGAAACATTATTAAACAACTTTCCAACAAACTAGAAATCTCCATATGGAAAATATGAGTATATGACTTAGGTAATAAATGTGAAGACAAAGCCATTTCTATAGTGGCATGCTTGAATATATATGTGCAAGATAGGATTTTTTAAAGATAAATTATAACAAAGCACTAAACTATAAATACTTGCTTCAATCTATCTCCCAAAGAAATTTTGAGACAAAAAATTTTGATGTGCCAAAAATGGACTCCACTGAAAGAAGCCTCCTAAAATTCATCCATTGTGTATATCACTTGATCCCAAAGAGATGAACATGATTTTAAATAGCCTAGCTGCTTGTGTGTGAGAAATCAGTCATTTCAGTATTATGTGGAAATATTTAAATAATAAAGGTGGTGATATAGTGTGGGATTTGAAGATATAATTCCTCCAGATTCATGACTGTGACTTGTGTGATCAGGAAAATCCGACTCCTCAAACCACAGAGGGCAGAAAAGCTAGCCTTGGCCTCACTCTTGGATTAAATGAGGTTTTCCAGCTAATGCATTTTCCTTTCCTCAGAAGAATTGCAGTGCTGCTGCATCTGTACTTCCAGATGCTCAGTGACTGAGAATCTCACCAATGATTTCCATCATGTGACTTTGCAATGCTGAGTTGCTGCTTTACTGATATGGAAGAAACCAAATCATTTTTTTCTGATCTTGTCCAAAGCCTGCAGTTGTTTTGTTTACCTCTTTGACTTTCCAATACTACTACCAACCATCTTCAGGCAGGGACTCAACTACCCCAGAATAAGCTGGCCACTTCAGGTGATTTTAGGGAGAACCATATTCAATTGAGTATGATGCCTATCACAATCAAATATTTTAAGATATGATTATTTCATTTCAAATAATGCATAATAAAGCCACAAACTGGCTTCCTCCTACATTTTCTGTTTTATTTCATCTTACTCCTCTACCTGTATGCTTCATTCCATCCAAACTGTCCTTCTCTTTGCTCTCAATATACCACATTTCATATCCAACCTTAGTGTATAAACATGATCTTATGTGTAGAATACACTCCAATCTTGCCTCAGCTCCACAAAATCCCTCACTTCATACAGTTTCTTGGATGTATTTTGCCAGTATTCACAGATGTGAGGAAGTTAGTAACTGGTATAAGGATAAAGCTTTTATTCTGGAATCAAAAAATCTGCATTCAGATCTGGCCTTTGACACTTCATTGCTATGTGATCTTAGTCAAGTCACTTTACCTCTGTCTGTCTCAGTTTACATAAATATGAATTAGGAACAATAATAACCCCTACTTCCCATGGTTGTTATGGGATTGAATGAGATAACACTTGTAAAACACTTAGCACAATGCTAGAACATTGCTGACATTCAATAAACGTTTGTTTCTTTACATCCTTGTATGCATTTTATAGTCTTCCAATGAAATGCATGCTTCTTGAAGGAAGGGAATAGCTCATTTTGGCCTTCAATTTCTAGTATTTCTATGTATTAGTGCAGTAGGTACTTAAAGAATTTTGAAATGACTAAAATTGAATTCCAACAAAAAAGAGAGTATATGACATTCGTATGCTAAAACAGACTCAGAGGCTTTCAGTTCTTGCCCAGGATTTTGCCACAGAAGTTCATTGTGTGTGTGTGTGTATTATATGTTTGTATGCTTTTTAAAGAGAAATACTACTTTTAAATATGGGGTAAAACATAGCTTTTTCTCAGGCTCTAACATATTTCTAACTCTCCAGCTATAGCTATGTACCTGCTCTCTGAAAGTAGATGGAAAGAGAGGATTAATACCTAGCAGTTGAAGTTTGAAGTTCTTTGGGATTTATTCCCATGTCTCCCTGCTGTATTCAATGCTTTGAATACAGCCACTTCATCTGGAGGTGGTCCATCTTGTACAATACATTGAATGAGGATCACTTTTCTCACTACCTCCCTCCAAGCAATGATGTGTGATTAAATATACTCACCCTACAAGTCCTTTTTAGCTACTGGGGGAAAAAAAGCCTGGACCATGTTCCTTAAAATCCCTGGGGTTCCCTGTGAAAATTCAACTTGTCCCCATTAAAGCTCTATTAAATTTTTCAAGAGACTCAGGTACCATAGAGTCTATGTCTCTATGAATCAGTCAGTCATAGGCTTACAGATTTAGGGCTTTGTGTGAGAGGTGGGGCTTAGACGACATCTAGTCTAACTACTCATTTTACAGTTGAATAAAATGAGGCACAGAACAGCTAAGTACTGACCCAAGCACCTATGGATTGCAAGAGGCAAAGTTGGTATTTGACCCAGGCCTTCTGCCTCTAAATTAAATATCCAGCATACGATACTGCTTCAATGAATATTTGCTAGGTTATCATTAGTACTAATACCACATGCTCTCGAGGATTAAAAACAAAACATACTAAACAATCCCATTGTCCTCTAGGAGTTTACAAATTTGGGGGTTTAGATAAACTGAAGAAACCTGTCAGAAAGATAACAAGCTATCATGGAGCATCTTTGTAATCCAGAAGATATGGATACAAGCCCTTCCTTTGATATATAATAGCTATAAGACCAACAGCAAATCACTAAAGCTCTCAATTAGCCAGGAACAATCTAAGAGTATATTATAGAGCAGCTGCTGATCTTTACCAATGGATAGGCTGTTTACATTGGGAATTCCCCACACTGATCATTCAATCATTCAACAAATATATATTAAGCCCCTGCCATATTTCAGGCACCATATTAGTTATTGGGGATACATGTACAAAGAATTAAACAAACCCTATTCACAAAGAGCTTATGATCTAATGTAAGTACAGGGAAACAAATAGGTATATACAGTATAAATACAAATTTAATAAAGTTAAACATATACAAAATAATTGCATATAACATGGTTTGGGAAGGAGGGCCCTAACAACTGAATTAATCAAAATAGGTCACTGAAGAAGACAAGATGGGGCATTCATTGATAGAATAACTAAATTATTATTTTTTCCTTCCCTCCAAAAAGTCATGTCAGTATTAATGTTATTATTAAACATCAATTATTATTGGGGCTAGAGAATTAATCAGTAATTTCATTGTTATAGGGAATTCCCAGGTAAGGAAACTCCTTCTACCATTAGAGGTCAGAAGTACCTTTTCTATTGATTGTACTCTTCCAGAGAAACCTAGGGCACTGAGAAATTAATTAACTTTTGAAAGGTCACAGAGTTGATAAGTGTCTGAGGCAGGACTCAAACTAAAGTTTTACTGGCTTTGTTGAAACTTTCTATCCTTTAAGTTATGCTCTACCACTCATTTATTTACTGTTATTATATTATTGATTGAAGGATAAGATGGGGAAGTGTGTAATTAGGGTAAATTGGATGAGGATAAATATTAGTGTGACTTTTTTTCCTTCTTACCATTCCAAATTGCTTCCATCTTACTGCCTTCCATTCCTCCCAAACAACAGTCCATCTCATGACTCTGAACTTATTTACTGGGTGTAGACAGTAGCTGGAGTGATCTCCTTTCTCATTTCACCTCTGACTTCTGACCTTTTGATGAGCTTTGAGACTCAATGGACAACTGGCCATTAACTATACACCAAAGTATATATGCATATATAAAAATATGTAGATATGTGCATATATATGGAAATTTATCACTAAAATTTATTTAAAGTAAATTATTTTTTACTGAATAACAAGAGCATAATGGATTGAAATTTGGAAGATGTAGGTTCTAGTTCTTCTGTTATCAATCTGATATTCTGTTATCAATGTGATTCTAGGAGAATTACTTTGTTTCTTAAATTTTCTGTTCCCTTACTTGTAAAATAAAGGGGTTTGGTGGAATGATCACTAATCATTCATTTTTTTTCATGAGCTTATGATCCTGATTCAGAAAGCAGTGAGAAAGCAAGGTGAACTGAAGTAGTTAGGAAAGATTTCATGAAAGAACCAAGACTTTAGCTGATCTTTGATAGCTGATTTAGTGGGAAATTTCATGGGAGAAGCAAGAAAGCCTAAAGGTTCAAGTATGTAAGGCAAAAATGTTCCTGTCATGTGAATAGCACCGGTGCTTCATGCATCATTCAAATAGTCATCTGTGCATGTAGAGCAATTTCTGGAGCACTGTGAAGTCACCCAAGGCAAATTGACAATAAGATCTAAAGGTCAGCAATTGGATTATTTAATGAGTATACATTTGACTAGAATGTGGGCAGACAATGAAGGGCATTAGACACCTGAAGGAGAGGTAGCACAGGAGAGGATATAGGGTAGAGGTATAAAAGACTAACTTTCTCTCCCTGAAAAATTTGTTGTAGGCCAGAATTTGTGAAGTTGGCATTGTTTCATAGTGTATAGGACAGGTAGGTGGCACAGTGGGTAGAGTGCTGGTCTTGGAGTCAGGAAGAGTCATCTTTCTGAGTTCAAATCCCACCTCAGACATTTACTTGTCTGGCCCTGGGCAAATCCCTTAACCCTGTTTGCCTTGGTTTTTTTCATCTGTAAAATGGACTGGAGAAGTAAAAGGCAAACCACTCTAGTATCTTTGCCTAGAAAACCCCAAATGAGGTCACAAAGTGTCAGACATGACTGAAAAGGACTGAACAACAACAGAGAGCTAGCCTTGAGGTGAAGACAATCTGGGTTCAAGTTTTACCTCTGTTGCATAATGGCTATGTGACAGTGCACAAGTTCATTACCTTCTCAGTGATCAAAGCAACTCTTTAAGATATGAAGTTGGAGACTT
Organism: Petaurus breviceps papuanus; assembly: GCF_028583685.1. Taxonomy (NCBI): domain Eukaryota; kingdom Metazoa; phylum Chordata; class Mammalia; order Diprotodontia; family Petauridae; genus Petaurus; species Petaurus breviceps. The sequence goes on from NW_027187336.1 coordinate 4,445,485, forward strand.
ACATTGGTAGAGAGAATTTTCTTATCTAAGAGTTCAAATACAAATAAATTATAGTTCTAGTTCCTATCTCTTTATGGTTGATAAAATACTGTCTATGCAATAGCCTTTTGAAGTATAGGACAAACATTTCCCTCAATTTTTCAGTGGTGGGGGGCAGAGGGAGAGGAGAAGAGGGAGTGGAAGGAGAAGGAGGGAAAGTATAAAAGGGAGGAGGAGGAGAAAAGGGAGAGGCAGAGACATAGAAACAGAGAGAGAGAGAGAGAGAGAGAGAGAGAGAGAGAGAGAGAGAGAGAATGATTACAAGGTAAAAACTATATGAATTAATATAAAAGAATTAAAATTATTTAAAAAATCATTTAGTATACCTCCTCCACGAAACTCCATATTTGGAACAGGTATGTACAGACTGCAGCAAATGAATATGAGGTCCAATGCCTCGGTCTATATTGAGATTCCCCTCTATCTCAGGGACTTGGATCACATACTTGCCCTAGGCATTATATCTGTAACAAGTATCAGACATTGATTTTACCCAATCACCTGGGGTGTGTGAGGATGTATGTGTATGGTTGGGTGGGTATTGAAACATATTGCCTTCTGTTAGAGGCAGCCCATAATTGAGGGATGCCTAAGGCTCCAAAGACTTTTTGGAATATCTGCCCTACCTTTCTCTAACTCTTCAGAAAGAAGCAAACATGGATTCAGTCCAATCCAAGAAGTGAAAGGCTACTATGTGGCATAGTGGATGGAATGCTGGGGCTGAAGTCAGGAATACTCATTTTCTGGAGTTCAAATTTGGCTTCAGACCCTTCCTAGTTTTGTGACCCTGGGTAAGTCACTTAACCCTGTTTCCCTCAGTTCCTCATTTGAAAAAATGAACTGAAGAAGGAAATGGCAACCACTCCATTATCTTTGCTAAGAAAATCACAAATGGGGTCACAAAGAGGTATAGGAGACTGAAGTAACTGAACAAAAAAAAAGGAGAAGAGAAGGATAATAGGCAAAGAAGAAAATGAGTCAGGCAACCAGTTTTAATAGTTGAAGTAGACCTGAAGAAAAAGCAAGTGAAACCAGGTTGGGGTTTCACCAGAAAGGAAACCTGTCTTCCCAAAAGTCACTGAATATGGGGATCAAGACTCATAGTAACTAAACCCCTAACACAAGAGGAGGTTAAGGCAGTTTTGTAGCTAAGATTAGAGAATACCCACAGTAAAGGGTATGAGTCAGAAAGTTAGTGACAGAGGAATATAAGGAAAACAGTCTATAATGGTTGTGAGGAATTTTTCTTCTTCTTCAAGAGGAAGAAAATACAATAATTTTCTAGAGCACAAGCAGATACACAAACTTGTATCAGCAATGCAATATTCACAATGCCTATGGAAATTACAGATACGCTGATGTAATTATCCATCACAAAATATATCAGGCTCGCTATATGGGGGAATAAGCTAGAAAATTTATTAAAATACCAAAAGACTGAGTCCCAAAACCAGAAAGTGAAAGCCATCAGAGTATTTATGAAATTGGCACAGGCAGATAAAGTAGAAAGCACCCACATTCTCAAGCCTTTAAAACAGAACAGGCTACCTCAGGCAAAGGTCCTTCTCTCCCCACTCACAGCAACCACCCAGCGTCCAGGAAGCACCCTCCCAGCAGCTCCGGCCCCTGGCAGTCCTCAGCAGGAGTCCTTAGCAGAAATTCTGGCTGACTCAAAAAGGGGTTCGCCCTTCCGCTGCCGCTGCCTCTGCTGCTACTGCCGCAGTCTCTGCCACTGCTAGACACCTCAGGAACTCTAGCTTGGCTTCTGCTTCCTCTTGCTCCGCCTCTTCCTGCTACATCAGCAAGTCCAATAGGGCATGGAAGATCTTTAAATCCCATAACCCTTACAAAACTATAACCTTAAATTAAAATGTAGGATGAATGTTATACTCTTAAGGAAATTACAAATCTCTCCAAAAAATGCAAAGTAAAGGAAACTGAATGAAAACAGAATCATGAAGAAATTTCAGAGATCATGGAATATCAAGAATCAATTCCAGAAAGATTAAAAAGAGAAATAAAAGTGATAAATTAGGAATAAATGTGTCAAAAATTATACCTCTTAATTCAGTAGTAAAAAAAAAAAAAAACAAACCTCAAAATCTGCCTTGAATAGAGGAAGAGGCTTCTTGAACTGGATATGATGGGAAATTAAATGAATAGCAGCAGCCATTATTACAAATTAGCATATCCTTTAACATGCAACATAGAGTACAAAGAGTCTAACCACTCTTGTAGATAGAATCTGTATATGATAATTTGTTTCTCTTGTAATTGCTGATATAGATGCAGACTGGCAAAGCTTTACAAAGACAGGGAAAAAAAAGAAATAGATTAACATCAGAATTCTTCTGGTGACTTTTTAGAAAGCACTTGTTTAATCAAGAGACTAGAGCAGAAAACCTTTCAGAATACCATTTGCTATTTAATTAGATGTACTGACATGAAATCTTGATTTCCGCTCTGGGCATTGGGCCATTTGTTTAGTAAGGGCTCACCTGAACTAATCATCAAGATCACATTTTTCTTGTCATCCTCTCTGAGGTTTTATGTAAAAATTCCATGACATGTCCTGTTTCATTTTGTAGACTGTACTACTTTCTATTTCTGCTTCATTTACACTAGAGACATCTTGATGTCAGGGAAATAATACCAGGTTTGGAATAGAAGGAATTGAGTTTGAGTCTGGGTTCTATGACTGCTTAGATCTGTGATTTTGGAAAAATTGATGCATCTCTGCAAGCTTCAGTTTCCATCATTGTAAGCTGAGGATGATACTTGTTATATGTAGCTCCAAGCGTTGTGGAAAAGTGTAGAGAATAACATGTATACAGTTCTGTGTGTCATTTTCAGCTAAGGCAACAAGACAGAAAAAGAAAACTAGGAAAGGGTTTTGTGCAGAAGGCAAAATTAGAGGCTCCTCTAAAGGATAAGATGTGTTTTAAAAGATAGAGATGAAGAGTCAGGCTTTTCAAGGAACAGAGAGTAACCTGAACAAAGTCCCAGAAGCAGAAAAGATCATCCATATACAGGTAACAGAGTTTGACTGGCCAGAGTATAGAGCACAGGGATAGGATTAGTGTAAGAGAAAGCTAGAAACAGTGGAATGCATCAGATTGCATAAGGATTTCAAGCTTTCTTCAGCAAGCAATGAGGAACAGTCAGAAAAGGTTATAAAGAACAGAACTTATTTCTCTTATTTCTTATTGGCAGAGTTTCTAGAGCACTTTGCCATTTCCTTCTCCATCTCATTTTACAGATGAGGAAACCAAGGCAAACATGGTTAAATGACTTGCCCAGGGTCACATAGACAGTAAATGTTTGAGGCCAGATTTAAATTAGGAAGATGAATCTTCCTACAGGCCCAGAGTTATATAGATCCACAATGCCACATTACTGACCAAAACACACTTAACTAGTTAGTAAAAAGCAAGAAAAGATAGTATGTTTTATAGAATATCCAGGAGCTACATGTGACAAGAAAAACCATGATGTTTTTCTCTGAAAATAGAACTTACCCAGAATATCTATCTCTCTCTCTCTCTCTCTCTCTCTCTCTCTCTCTCTCTCTCTCTCATGCTT
>NW_027187336.1:4449205-4450966 GCF_028583685.1 Petaurus breviceps papuanus
CCCCGGCCCCCCATCCTCAGAAAACAACTGTTTTACAACCATGTGCATAAACTATCTGTGCTGACAGTTTTGATGGGGTTTCTGGGTATTGCAAAAGCTTTTATCATAACACCATTTCAAACCAATCATTTTAGATTCCTAGTAATCTAATTCCAGCTTGTCAACTAGGAGGAATGAATGAAATTTGAAGGAACTGCCTGATGGGAGGGAACTTGGAAACCTATGCTCTAGGAAATGGTATTTGTTAATCCAGCACAAGTCAGGTGTCTACAATTACAGGTGTCTCCGTGGTGATAGGTGCTGGAGTCACTCTGTCTGACGAAAGGATCTCTGATACAAATCTTTAATAAAGCTCATTCCTTACCTGCGGGCATACCAAGTTCTACAAAATTGTTCCAGTATTCCATCTTATCACAAACACATGCAAATGTATGCCTCCCCATTTGAGTACCTCTCATCTTTCCCTCAAATGTGCTAGGTTGCATTTCTGCTCACTCTTTTTAATATTGTCTAGATGGTGTAGGTCAAGAAGGTTATTGCTTCCATCCCCTCAAAAACCCTTAGTACCATCTGAATGGCACTGGGAAGGCAAAGCCCTCTATCTAAAAATAAGTCTTCTACCTGCTTGCCAGCTATGATTTCTAAAATTTCATTTAACAATCTTTGTTCATCTGTCCAGAAGAGATATAATATGGTAAAATGGTTTCTTTTGTATTTGTTTCCCAAGTGCTCAGAAACTAGTGGTTTTTGTTTTGTTTGTTTTTATTGTGGTTCAGTAGTTTCAGTTATGCCTGATGCTTGGGCTTTTCTTTATAAAGTACTGAAGTGGTTTGCCATTTCCTTCTCTAGTTCATCTTACAGATGAGGAAACTGAGGCAAACAGGGTTAAGTGACATGGCCAGGATCACATAAATAGTAAGTGTCTGAGGCCAGATTTGATCTCATTTCTTCCTGATTCCAAGCCTGGCTCTCCATCCATTATGTCACCTAGATGCCCTTGGTATCTGGTAGCTACTTAATAAATATTTGTTTTTTGATTGATTGATCAAGGGCACTCAACTTGAAATGGTAAAAATAGGTCTCAAATTCCCATTTTGTCAAGTCTTAGCTATATGAAATTGGTCGTCTCATCACTTATTTTTAAATCTATAAAATACAGGAAACCACTTACCTCACCTATCTCATAGGTTTGTTGAGAGTGTCAAATGAGATTGCATACATATTCTTGGTAAATGTTTGTAAGGGTTATGGGATTTAAAGATCTCCCATGCCCCATGGACGTGCTGACATAACAGAGCAAGGGAAAGTGAAAAGCCGAGCTAACGGTCCTGCGGTTGGCAGTTGGCGGCGGTTGCCTTTTTTTTTTTTTTGAGTTAGGACTCCTGCTGAGGACTGCCAGGGGCTGGAGCTGCTGGGAGCAGGACTTTCTGCTAAGGACTCCTGCTGAGGACTGCCAGGGGCCGGAACTGCTGGGAGCGTGCTTCCCGGGCGCTGGGTGGTTGCTGTGAGTGGGGAGAGGAGGACCTTTGCCTGAGGTAGCCTGTTCTGTTTTAAAGGCTTGAGAATGTGGGTGCTTTCTACTTTATCTACCTGTGCCAATATCATAACTACTCTGATGGCTTTCACTTTCTGGTTTTGGGACTCAGTCTTTTGGTATCTTAAGAAATTTTCTAGTTTATTTCCCCATATGGCAAACCTGACATATTTTGTGATGGATAATTATATCAGCATATTTGTAATCTCTATAGGCATTGTGAATAT
>NW_027187336.1:4470966-4502126 GCF_028583685.1 Petaurus breviceps papuanus
CTGGGGTAGATTCAATTGTGATCCAGGGGTGGGGAACTTTTGACCTTTTTGTGTTCTGTGGTTGAACAAATGAATGTAGTTTACTTATGTTTGGAAACTAATCTCCATTTGAGAAGAGGGGCTTTGTGGTGGACTTAATTAAGGTATAGCCTGGGGTGGAGAAGTATTTGGAACAGGGACTTTGTAATTGATTGAATGATTGGAAAATCCTGGGGTGGGGTAGTACTTGGAGATTATTTAATCACGTTTAGTAAATGCTGTATTTTGAATGATGTCATGTTTTGATCTTCTCTGTTCTGGGTTTGTTACTGAATAAAATAGAGAGCACCTATGCTGGTATTTTGAACCTGGGAAGTTGCCTTTGCTTGGTATTACATTACACCTATCACCTCTAAGACTAAATATAAAATCGTCTGGCATTTAAAACCCTTCATAAGCTTTCCCCCCACCTTTCTAATCTTAAATCTTAGACTTCATCACCCCTACCACATATTCCTCAATCCAGTGCACTTGCCCTCTTTGCTATTACTCAAACAAGACACTTCATGTCCCCATTCCAGATTTTTTTCACTGGCTGTCTCTCATTCATGAAATATTCTCCCTTCTCATCTTTGACTATTGGATTCCCTGACTTCCTTAAAGACCCAGGTAAAGTCCTATTTTTCACAGTAAACCTTTCCTAAACCTCTTTATTCTAGTGTTTTCCTTCTTTGGATTATTTCTAATCTATGCTGCATATAGATTGTTTTCACATAATTATTTTCATGCTGTCTCCATCATTAGATTGTGAACTCCTGGAGATGAGGTTCTGTAAGAACCTTAGCGCAGTACCTGTCATATTGCAGACACTTTATATAAATGTTTATTAGCTATCTTACATGCATATATGCATCCTGATAAATGTTACTTGACTGTGATCAACATTTTTTTTCTTTTTGGAGGGGGAAAGGCAGGGCAATTGGGATTAAGTAAATTGCCCAAGGTCACACAGCTAGTAAATGTTAAATGTCCAAGGCCAGATTTAATCTCAGGTCCGCCAAGGCTGATGCTCTATTCACTGCACCACCTAGCCTCCCCAAAGTGATCAACTTTTTATTTGGTATATTTTTAAAGTGATAATTTTTTATTATTAATGAAAAATGATGACTTTACATGCTGTAAATAGTTATAAATTCTCTTATAGACATAATAAAATATAGTAAGACCAAATTATTTTTATTCTTCTGTGTTGTCCAAAGATTTCCAATACATGTAATTGTTGTTGTCTGTCCTTCATTCATGAAGAGGACCATGGCATCAAGAAGGAGATGCCATGACTTGTGAATAAATTGAATTTAAGTGAGGAAGTATTGTTCAAAGTCACCAGCCTTACTTTCTCCTCCAGAGCTATCTGGGTTCAGTGACAAGATATGTAGAATAAAACAATGAATGCAAAGAGACCTTGTACCTTACCTTCTGTGCCAACTGGGGCTAGAATTGCTAATTTCTTTAATGTTTTTCAATCACAGTATCAGTAACATAATGGGAATGCTTTTTTGCTCTATCACAATAGTACATCAATCAGTAACAATTTTAATGATCAACAAGGCATTTAAAGAACTTCTATTAGAGAAGACAGATTAGAAAATTGAACTGAAACATAAAAATCTACCTGACTACCGAACAATCTACTGTCACTTGCTCTGTATTTATTAAGTGATACCAAGGTCTCAACTAAGAATTTTCTATCCAAACATCCAATTTGTACAAAATATTTGGATCTACTTCATTTTGACCCTTCCCACCTCCTAATCATTGTGTTTATTGTTTTTAAAATGGTAACCTAGGAATAATTCTTTACTAAAGCTCAACTGGTCCTGGGTTTTAGGGGTGGGGCAGGAGAAGGAAAGGGTATGCCATGAAAATTACATAATCAAAGGTCACTCATTATTTCTCCATTGCTATGAACCTTAAGAGATTGTTTGAAAGACATAGTGATTAAGTAAAGACAAATTAATTCTAGAGGTTGGCACATAGAATTTTAGTGCTAAATGTAATCATCTTACCTCCTTATAAAGAGTTTTGGAGCTGAGTCCTATATGTCAATCAGTCTTATGTGAATTGGGATTTGTAATTGTAGTAAAGAAAAGTGAATTCACAAGGCATTTGCAAGCTTATGAGTAGTCTCAGATATTAATTCTTAGGGGGTATATTTCATCCCAGGAAAGTAAAAGGGTAAAAAAAAAAAACAATCTGAGCAGTATGAAGAGAATTCCCCTTCTAATTCATGTATTGTAAATGCTTATGTTTATATTAACACATCTATTAGAACACAATGGAGAGATGCTGCAGTCTATCTCTGAGAGAAACTTTTTAGTGCAATATCAACAAATAAATATTAAAGTGCAAATATAGAAATGCTATGAGAAACAATAATAAATAAAAATAAAGCTACACTACTCAAGAAATATTTCAAGCAAATGTAAATTGCTACAGTTAAACTGAGCACATTTTATTGCAGTGTCAAGGAAAGCTTTAGGGAGTTGAGTACTTAATGGTTAGCTACAGCTTCAACTAAAGGATAGAAAGAGTGTGTCTAATGAAATAATACCTGTATCCCATGGAGAAGGTTACCTTAAACCTGGCCACACGTTCCAGAGTCTGAATTAGATATGGCACAGATTCCTTCCTGTCAATTTTTGGCACCTGGAAATGTTATTGTAATCACAGGCATAATTTAGGGCTAACGCTTCACTTCTAGAATAAATGTTTTCAAATAATCCAGTATTATCCTTTCCCTGAACGATGTTATATATCCTAGTGAAAAAATATTTTCTTTTATAAACATTACTATTAGTGAGTTTCTAGCAATAATTTTTAAATAGAATCTTCCCCAAATTGTAAACTACTTGGCACTTAATCACCCATGTTTGTTTATCATAAGTGGACTAGACATTCTACTGGTATACAGAGTGATTTTTTTTCTAATTTAGGCAAGATGTATTGTATCATATAGCACAGGTGAGGGCCTTGTTTCTCTCTTGTCAGTTAATCAGTGGTCAAAGCTTTATGCCTAATTTTAAGGTTAGCTAAAAGAAAAGAACATAGTCATTCTTGGCATCTATAGCTAAAAAGAATTTTGGATTCCAAAGCCCAATTTGATGCTGGTGTTGGAGATTAGGATTCATGCTAACATTATATTTGGGGGTATGATGAATTTTTCCATATATATATATATATATATATATATTTGATTCATAGTTGTTGAAATATAATATTTCTATTATTATGTTATATAAATTATGTGGGCCCAATCTCTTGTTTTGGATTGTTTTTTTTAATCAGTTTCTATCAGTTACTTTGGATAAGTAAGATCATTTGAATTTTCAGAAAGCTGAAAAAAAAAACATTTATTAACAGATGGAACTTGGAAAACCTGACCATTTACTAAATTACAATCCCTAAACATAGTGGACTAATGGCTTAAATTTCAAGTTAAAAAAAGAAGAAAAAAAAACCTTTGGCTTAAGCAAGGCATTTGACAGTCTTCCACAGCATCTGAAGATAAGACAGAAAAATGTAGACTTGTGTAGTGTCCTGTCAAATCATAGTTTATAAGATGAGAGTTAGTATTACTGTTCCTCAACATCAGTATTATAAATGACAATGCAATTTGGTGGAATTGCTCCTAGTGGAAGAAATAAATGTTCATATATACCATTTCCCAATACTTACCCCTACAATATTTGTATTGTCTTGCCCACCACAAGCATATTATCTTTGTAGCAATAGTTCCAGAAAAAAAAATCCCTACCCTCCAAAAGTCAAATCAACATTCTATACTAATTTATATTAACCTCTTTGGTGTCAAAATCCCTCCACAAATTTTCTGATGTTTAAGCTGTCTGGAGATTAATGAACCATTAATAGCAGTAGTTCCTCAATTCCTGGTGCCATTTAACTGTTTTTGTTATTTTTCTTTACTTTTTTCCCCTTGTGTTTTGTGTAAATGTTGCTGTTTCTTCGCGGGCTTGAATGATACTTTCAATGCTTCCTTTCCCCACGGCAATAGACACCACAATATCTCTAGCAGTCATTAAAGTGTTCTCTTTAGCAACTCCAATTTTTATGCACTTTTCAGTGAAAGTCATTCCTAAAAACACAATAAAAAATGGCAACAAAGCACATATATAGCACTAAATCTAACATGTAACTGATAGAGAAGTAAGTAAAGGGAAAGAAATCAGCTCAATCCAATTAATATGTTCAAAGTCAGACATTTTGAACTGGGCTAGTCCTATCACTTTTGCATATAAATATGAACAGTGCTATGAAACCATATTAAAAATTATTGCATATGTTCCAACTAAATGGAAAAACAGTATAGGGTGTGTATATTTCTATCTTTTGACTTTTTAACTGTCATAACAAAAGGTATTTCCTTTTATTACAGTAGGTACCACTAATTCTTATTAATGAATAAAATGCTTTTGTTACTTCAACCATTTCATTCTGGCTGACTGCAGTTTTTTTCTTTTCTTTTGTCCATGAAATTCTTTCTTTTTAGTTTAAAATTTTCTTTCTTTTCCATGAGGCTGTCAGTAGATTTTTTTAAAATTTGTTCTCTGATTCTACTAGAACTGAGAAAGTTTCTTTTATGATTTCATGAAATATGATATCCATGGTTTCCAAAGATTCTAAATGAGTTTCAAATTGGTCCCTTGTCCTGTGTGTATACGTGTGTATATACATATATATATATATATATATATATACACAGACACACATATATTCAATTCAAATATATAACTGGTAGCTTTGTCATTCATTACCTAATTCCAGTCACAGATCATAGTGAATTGAGGAGACGATTTAAACTTCAGGTGGTACTCCAGTCAACAGCCCGAGGCTGTGTACCTAGCAAGATTCAAGTTCAGAAGCAAGAAGTTATAAAATAGTGACCATAGGAGTGGAGTGAAACTTCAGTTCTAGTCCAATGGACCAGTGTGAAGCCTACAGAAAAAAATAACATGGCCAGAATTACAGACCAAAAAGGTGGTTTGCTCAAGAAACCAGGGGTTAATTTCAGGTAGATATAAACTTAAGATTAGACAGAGAACCCAAACTCTTCCTAGGTGTTTTAGTAATTTATCCTAATCGGTGGCTCACAGCAGATGTGGGAGGGAGAGAATAAAAAAAAAATAATCATGGATAGACATATATAAAGAGTGAAAGGTGGTAAAAGAGGTGACCACCTCTGTGATTCCCATAGAACAGAGAACTCTCCTAGTGACTCTATTCTCTGATACAGCTCAAACACATGGACAAGTGACACTCCAAAGAGAAACCAGAAGACTCTGGCACAGCAGACATGCATGGGAAGTCAATCCTACTAGATATCCATCCAGACTTCCCTGGAATTGTAGATGCTACAAGAATGAACCTTCTCTAGCTAAGATTGTTTTCTCTCTTCTAGTTTGAAAAAAATTTATGAGAGCTAAGAGTAGACCTGTGCTGCTAGGACACTAGCTAGGGAGGGGGAAAGAGAAGGCAGTGCCAAGGATTATCACTTAGTTTGATAATCTTTTTTCCACATTTTTGAAGGATATTAGTCTGTAATTGTCTTTATCTGTTATACCTCAATTATCTATCTGGTCTATACTGTCTGATTCAGAGTTAAGGGAAAAAAAAAAAAAAACTATTTTCCTCATTATTCTTTTTTTTTTTTACTTCCCTACTTTTATTTTTATTTTTTTTTTGTATTTTTAATCAAAAGATTTGTTAACTTCTAGTTTAGGTCATTCATTTCTGCAAGACTTTGAGTTGCAAATTTTCTCCCCATTTTTCCCTAGCCACCACCTCAAAATAGCAAGGCCACTGGATATCCCCTCCTCCAATCTGCTCTCTCTGATATCTTCCCCCATACCCCATCTAACTTTCCAGTAGGGCATGGTGGATCACTATGCCCCAGTTCCTGTATATCTTATTTCCTAGTTACATGTAAAAAAATATTGATAATAGTATATATATATATATATATATATATATATATATTTAAACATTTTATTTTAAAACTTTGAATTCCAGATTCATTCCCTTCCTCCCTTGTCACCCACACTTACTGGAAAGATAAGCAATTCAATATAGGTCCTTCATGTGTAGCTATGCAAAACATTTACATAGTAGATATATTGTAAAAGAATGATTATATTTCCTGCTCTCCTATTGCACCTCGCACTTGTTTCATTCTCTATGTTGATCCTGTCTCTTTTCAAAAGTATATGCTTCCAACTTCCCTCTCACCCAGCTTGCCCTCCCTTCCATCATCCCCTCTCTCATTCCCTTCCCTCCTACTCTCCTGTATGGTGAGATACCCTATTTAGTGTGTATGTCATTCCCTCCCTAAGCCAAATTCAATGAACATAATGTTGACCCATTCCCTTTTGACTTTCTGTTCTTCCCCTCCATTGTAACCATTTTCCTTACCTCTTCTATATGAGATAGTTTACCCCAATCTGTCTCTCCACATTTCCTCTCATTATATTCCTCTCTCACCTCTTAATGTCACCTTTTAAGTATCATCCCTTCCTATTAAACTGATCTTGTGCCCTCTCTGTATACCTGTATACTCTGTATACATAGATACACACATGTACATATGTATTCATATACCCATATACCCTCCTATATAGAAATATATATGTATGTTTGTATGTATATATATGTAAATTTCCATTCCCGTCAATTGTTCTCATACTAAGAAAAGTTTCTTAAGTTACAATTATTGTTTTTCCATGTAGGAATGTAAATAGTTCAAGTTTGATAAGTTCCTTATGATTTCTTTTCCTTGTTTACTTTCTCATGCTTCTCTTGCTTCTTATATCTGAATGTCAAATTTTCTATTCAACTCTGTTTTTTTCATCAAGAATGCTTGAAAGTCCTCTATTTCATTGAATGACCATATTTTCCCCTGAAACATGATACTCAGTTTTGCTGGGTAGGTGATTCTTGCTTTTAATCCCAGCTCCTTAGACCTCCAGAATATCATATTCTAAGCCTTTTGATCCCTCAGTGTAGAAGCTGCCGGATCCTGAGTTATCCTTATTGTGCCTCCACCGTATTCAAATTGTTTCTTCCTGGCTGCTTATAATATTTTCTCCTTGATCTGGGAATTCTGGAACCTGGCTATAATATTTCAAGGAGTTTTCCTTTTGGGATCTTTTTCAGGAGGTGATCACTGGATTTTTTTAACCTGTATTTTGTCTTCTGGTTCTAAAACATCAGGGCAGTTTTCCTTGAGAATTCCTTGAAGGATGATTTCTAGGTTATTTTTTTGATCGTGGCTTTCAGGTAGTCCAATAATTTTTAAATTATCTCTCCTGGAACTGTTTTCCAGGTCAATGGTTTTTCCAGTGAGATATTTCACATTGCCTACTATATTTTCATTTGTTTGGATCTGTTTAATGGCATCTTGATTTCTCATAAAGTGACTGGCTTCCATTTGCTACAATCTAATTCTGAAGGAAAGATTATCTTCACTGAGCTTTTGAGATTCTTTTTCCATCTGGCAAATTTGGCTTTTAAGGCATTCTTCTCCTCATTGGCTTTTTGAGCCTCTTTTTCCATCTGAGTTACTTTATTTTTAAGATGTTATTTTCTTTAGCCACACCATTCTCATTTGTCTTCCCAATTTTTTTTGCCACTTCTCTTATTTGGTTTTCATAGTCCTTCTTAAGCTCCTCTATGACCTGTAATCAATTCATATTTTTCTTGGAATCTTTTGGTGCATGAGTTCTGACTTAATTGTTTTCCTCCTATTCCATGCTTTAATCCTTTTTGTCACCAAAGTAAGAGGCTAAAGTCAGATTGCTGGACTTTCTTTGCTTCCTTTGCTTGCTCATGTTGCCACTCAATTACTTGACTTTTGAGCTTTTTACCACAGTAAAGCTCTGTTACCAGAGAGGAGAGCTTCATCCCAAATAGCTGGAGTTTTCACAGCTGCCAGAGCTATTAGTTGGCTGCCCTCTCTGAAGCTTACACATGCTCTGGCTTACTGATCATGCATCCCAGGACCTCTACCCTAGACAGCAATCCAGATATCAGCAGGTTTAAGCAAGAGTGATTACCCCTCAGAATGGTTGCTTGGTCCCCCTAAAATCCACTGGCCTGGAGCCCTGAAGCAGCCACATGGCTGCTTCTCCATCAGGGTGCAGAAGCCAGACCACACTGCCAGACCTCATGTTCCCACGAAGTTCACACAGACCTCTCACTTTGTCTTTGGCATTTATGGGTTGATAATTTTGGAAACAGCCACAGCTGCTGGTGATACACTCTTCCAAAGTCCCTCCAGCCAGGGCTGATCAGGACCACCCTGAAGCTAAAGCTGCAGGCTCAGGTAGGGCTGGGCTCTGCTCCCAGAGTGCTGTGCTGGACCCTTCCTGCCAGCCTGTCAGGCTGTCTTCAGTGGGAGGTTTGTTTCTATCCCTTTGTGGGTCCTGTAGCCTTAAAGTTTGTTTAGAGTCATTTTTATAGTTTTTGAGGTGGTTATGGGGAGAATGGAGGGGGTTTTCCTGCTTCTACACAGCCATTTTGTCTCCTACCCCCTCACCCCCACCCCATCTTCCTTTCTCAGGGAAAAAAAAAAAAACTTGGTCCTTTTTCCTACTAAAACTAACCTTTCTACCTGTTCCCTTGATCTCATCATGCCCCAAGCTTTCTAAGATTTATCTGTATTTTTTCCCAAATTGTTCTACTTTCCATTTCTGCACACACTCCTTTCTTGCCTCTTTTCATTCAGTCATGCTATTTCCAATGCTTGAAATGCTCTTTGCTTCCCAGCTCTGCTTACTTAAATTCTACTCATCACTAATACTTCCATTTCAGCTATGAATCCATCTCTGATCCCCTAAATCATTTTTTCCCTTTCCTTAACTCCCTTAGCAACCTATCTGAACCATTTTTACATAGTTACCCAACATAGCCTAGCTATTATTATTATTTGCAGGGGTGAAGGCAGGGCAATTAGAGATAAGTGACTTGCCCAAAGTGGCACAGCTAGTAAGTATTAAAAGTCTGAGGCTAGATTTGAATTCAGGTTCTTCTGACTCAAGGGTGGGTGCTCTATTCACTGTGTCACCTAGATGCCCATAACCTAGCTATTATTTATCCTAATTATTGGTGTACCTATCTTATCTCGCTTACAAAACTATAACTCATTGAGAATAGGAATTATTTCATGACTTATTTCCCCAATAAAATTATAAGATCTCTGAGGATAGAGCTTTTTTTTCCTATTAATCTTTCACCTCTCACAGTACCTAGTAAAGTATAGACACACAAAAGTATTTATTGATTTGAATGGTTACATTTGTGGTTGTGGTTTGTCCTTTGGTCTTGAAGAGGACCATGACATCAAGAAGATGATGTCTTCATAATTTTCTTGCATTATTCTCATTTCTCTTCCCAATTTTTCCTCTATTTCTCTTATTTGGTTTTCAAAATTCTTTTTAAGCTCCTCTATGGCCTTTAACCAGCTTGTATTTTTCTTGGAAGGTTTTGGTGCAAGAGTTCTGACTTCACTGTCTTCCTTCCTGTTCCATGCTTTGATCCTTTTTGTCCACAAAATAAGGGTACAAAGTTGGGTTGCTCTGTTTCTTTGTTTCCTTTGCCTGCTCATGTTGCCACTCAATTACTTGACTTTTGGGCTTTTTGCCACAGTAGGTCTCTGTTACCAGACAGGGGAGCTTCATCCCAAATGCTGGGTTTTTCTCAATTGCTGAAGGTATGAGTTGGGTGCCCTCTCTGAAGCCTCCACATGTTCTAGCAAGCTAGTCTTACACCCCAAGATCTCCACCCTATACCACAATGTAGATCCAAGCAGGTTAAAGCAAGAGTGATTACCCCTCAGACTGGTCACTTCCTCCCCCTCTAATCTGTAGGCCAATAGCTGAAGTTGCCACGTGGCAGTGGCTGCATGGCCATGGCGCCTCAGCAGCTTCTTCCTCTAGGGGATAAAAGCCAGACTGAACTCCCAAACTACAGAATCCCAAAGTCCACACTGCACTGACCGTTTCACTTTATCCTTAGCATCTATGGGTTGATAATTCTGGAAACTGCCACAGCTGCTGGTGATCTGAAGATCCTCCACCTGGTGGCTGGTCAGGTCTGCCCTGCTAAAACCTCAGCTGCTGCAGGTCTGTAATGCCATGTACAGAAGCTTTCCAGAAGAACTGCTACTGTGAACAGCTTTTTAAAGTTTCTGATTACTCAGTATAGTGATCACTCTATTTATACCTTAAGAAAAGCAAAACATCCATGGAAAATCAAGGTACAACATTCACAATATTACAACTTATCACAGGAAATCACAATATAATATTCACAACATAGTCTCAAAGTAAAATGGTCACTCTTAAATTAACTCAATTAGTCACTTATCAATAGCCTCAAAGTACAAAAAGTCAAAGTCTCAAAGTCACAGTCAAAAAAAGTCTCAAAGTCAAAGACTCAAAGTCAAAGTCTTCCACACAGGGGCAAAGTCTTGATTAATTCAGTCACTTATCAGTAACAATATCTCAAAGTATTCAAAGTACAATCAGTCACTTATTCAACAAAGTCTAACTAAGTATCATACACAAAACCCTCCACCCCTTAGGTCACTAGTAAACTATAATTCCATAATTACTCAATACCCAAGGAGAGGTCTTTTCATCTTGATTTGGGGCCTATTCTCAGATTCCCTGGATCCCCTTCCATGGTCCCAGATTCTACCTAGATTCATCAGACTGTTACCTGGATCCAATGGCAGACAGATCCCGGTTCCTTGACCAACTCTCTGGGCATTTCCTGCTCCACACTGAAGTTCACAGGGTCTCGTCCATGTCAGATCCTTCACCATTTCTGCTCCAGGGAAACCAAGACTCAACCAAGCCACAAACAAACAAAGTCTCAGCATCCCAGTCATGCTTCAGTCACCTGGGCTCCTGGCTCCTGGCCTACTGGGCTCCTGTTCAGAAGAAGCTCCACCACCACAAGCTTTCAGGACTCATTTCTCCATTCTTCTGTAGCTGTTCTGCCACCAGATCTCGGTCTCAAGGAAATTCTGACTGTGCCTCTCTGGGGCTTTTCCTATATACACAGTGTTAGCTACTTCCTTTAGCCAACCCCTTCCTGTTACATCAGTAACAGGAGACAGGAGTTCATACCTTCCATTCTCCCAATCAGAGGCTTGATCAGTTACTAAGTGCTAAGTACCTGCTACTTTTGCCAAGACAAAGGGATCTTGAAATTCAAATTGCATTACCATTACATTTCAGCCCTCCAGAATCCTTGGCCTTACAATTCCAATTTAAATGCCATGGATCCTGGAAAAAATAGAGGCACTATACGTTGTAATCCTGTCGACTATGCCATAATGTAATGCCATGCACAGAAGCTTTCCATAAGAACTGCTACTTTGAGCAGCTTTTTTAAGATTTTGATTACTCAGTATAGTGATCACTCTATTCCATAACAAAAGCAAAACATCCATGGAAAATCAAGGTAGAGCATTCACAATATTACAACTTATCACAGAAAATCACAATATAATATGCACAACATATCTCAAAGTAAAATAGTCACTCTTAAATTAACTCAATTAGTCACTTATCAGTAGTCTCAAAGTACAATAGTCAAAGTCTTCCACACAGGGCAAAGTCTTGATTAACTCAGTCACTTATCAGTAACAATATCTCAAAGTACTCAAAGTACAGTCACTTATTCAGCAAAGTCTTACTAAGTATCATAAACAAAACCCTCCATCTAGACTCTGCCCCCCTCATTATTCTTAATGGCAATACTAAGATGCCCCTCCCTCACCATACTTGGGTGAAGCTTGGGTTATATTTATATACCACAAAGCACTTTTCTAATAACCCTATATGGCTAGTATTGAAAACAGTATTTGACTAATTTTAGGTAAGGGAAAAGAACTAGATCTGTGCTTTCACTGACAGGGAACTTCCAGTTAAGGAAATATTTTTTCTTTCCCAAAGATTAACATTTTATCTGAAATTTGGTTTTAGCAGCCTAGGATGACCAAATGACTTTCCTAGGGTCGCATAGATCGTATATGTCAGGGCAAGACTTGAACCCAGTTCTACTTAGCTCTGAAATTGATTCTTTACTTGTATAACACTGTCTCTTTATTTTACAGGTAAGGAACCTGAGGTTTAGATAGTTTGAGTGATTGGTTCGTGGTCATAGAATTAGAAAATATGTGAGAAATTACTTGAACTCAGGTTTCCTGCTTCCAAGTTCAGCATTCTTTCCAGTGTAGTATATTGCTTTTTGCCTATATAGTTCTTCTAAATGAGCAAATAAGTTGATAATCAATTTTAATATTTTTTTCATTCAGTAAAAAAGTATTCAAGCTAATTATCTGACTTCCCTTAAAAAAAAAAAACAGCTCAGTGTCAACCATCTTTTAAATTTTCAATTTTGTATAGGTATTATTGAGACATAATAATAAATAATTAACTTTGAACTAGGACCTAGCAGGCAGCTAGGTGGTATAGTGGATGGAGCACAGGACTTGTAATCAGGAAAACTTGCCTTCATGAGTTCAAATCCAGTCTCAGATACTTCCTGTCTGTATGACCCTAGGCAAGTCACTAAACTCTGTTTGCTTCAGTTTCATCATCTGTAAAATGAGCTGAAGAAGAAAATGGCAAACCATTCTAGTATCTTTGCCAAGAAAACCCCAAATGCAGTCTGAAAAGTTAAGTACAACTGACATGATTCAACAACAAGTACCTAGACTGGGACAGCCAGGTAGCACAGCGAGTAAGAGCACCGGCTCCAGTGTTGAGAAGACCTGGAGATCAAATCTGAATCCCGGGCTCAGACACTTAGCACCCACCCAGAAACACCTGGCCGTGTAACCTTGAGCAAGTTACTTAACCCCAATTGCTTAGGGGTGGCCAGGTGGCTCAGAGAGTAAGAACACCGGCTCCAGTGTCGGGATGACCTTGATCAAATCTGGGCTCAGATACTCAGCACCACACCCAGAAATAACTGGCCGTGTAACCTTGAGCAAGTTACTTAACCCCAATTGCTTAAAAAAAAAATAAGTACCTAGACTGGTCAACTATTTACTAGCCCTGTAATTCAGGTTGGTAATATAAGCTCCCTGATTTTTTCATCTGTTTAATTAAGATAGCTAATAACTGATTGATAATAGTTAATATGTATTATTATATTGTGTAAAGCATCATATATAGTATGTATATTTATGTACAGAACATAAAATTGTTGCTGTTAATACCTGCCTTACCTAGCCCCTAAGTTTATGTTTAAATGAGATGTGTAAATGTGTAATTCAAATAGTAGAGAAGCCTTATAAAAAATAAATGCTAGCTGAAACATGTGATATCATTATTGGTCTTTAAAAAATTAGACTTGCTGAAATTTTTCTTAGATTATATGATTAGGACTCACTTTGGTGCATTTTTTAGATCAGTGTGGAGGAGATATAGTGGAGTTTGCCTCTGTTTCTTCCTACTCATCTGTCATCTTTGCTCTTCCAATTAATGACTCCACAACAAAGTAAGAAACATTAAGATAAAATCAAAAGACTGAAGAAGTGGAAGAAAATAAGATATTTACTATCAAAACTACTAGCTTAGAAAATAGGACAAGGAATAATTTGAGACTTATTTAGAATCCTTGAAAACCACAAAGAAAAAACCCTGGATATCCTGTTTCATGAAATCATGAAAGACATCTCAGTTCTAGTAGAAGTAGAGAGAAAATTAAGAGAAAAAAAATCTATTGATAGCCTCATGGTAAAAAAAAAGAAAATTCTAATTACTTTTTCAAAGTAATAGGACTAGATCCTGGTGAGACCACATCAGTGTTCTGTTCATTCTGGATTGATCGTTTCAACAAAGAAATTGACAAACTAATGCACAACTAAAGGATGGAGACCAAAGAGGCCAGGGAAATGGAAATCATTAAATGATTAAAGGAGCTGAGGATGCTTAACCTAGAGTATTAAATACTAAATAGGAATATGACAGCTTCCTTTGAATATATGTGAGTCTATGGGTAAGTGGATTTATAATTTGAATTTTCTTATTCTTCTCTATACTCTATAACATTCTCCACATCACGGTCGAAGTGATTTTCTTGAAGTACAGCTCTGAGTATGTCACTCCCCTACTGAATAAAGTGCAGTGCTTCACAATTGCCTCTAGGATAAAAAAAATAATAACTCTTTTGTTTGGCATTTAAAACTCTTTATAAACTAGCCTGAACTTACATTTCCAGCCTAACTATTCATTACGTTCTTCCACATATTTTGTGGTGTAGTCACATTGATCTTATTATTTTCCATCTGTAATGAATGTTTGAAACTTTTAAGTGAGCAACTGTTTCACATGTTTTGTCATGGATGTACTTAAATTCTCATTTCTGTCTCTGGGTATCCATACTTTCCTTCAAAGTACACTTTGAGAGAAATGATTTATTGGACTCCCATTTTATTCCAATTAGTATCAATCAGTTTAGTATGATTCCATAGGGGTAATGATTGTAAGCAATCATTACTGATATACTCATCTAGTAATATATATTTAGTCAGTCAAGTCAACTAATATTAGTACAACAATAATATCTATTAGTGATAATTAGATATGATACATTCATTCTTATGATAAACCTTAAACTTTAAAATTATGATTTTATTGTGCATAGCTTATTTACCAGTTTTAAAGTTCACTTGCAAAAACCAAGAATGCTGAGCGAGGTACGTCCACCTTGTTTTATTGAAATCATCATGACCAAACCAAGAATGGGTGGGATGCCTTGGCATGATATGAAAAGTCCCCCAACTTATTTTGGTATCTCTGGACCACACTGTCTCTTGCCAAACATTAGGAGAAACCCATCTTATGATTATTTAGTCAATGGAGATGACCTTTGCCTTGCCCATTCTGCTGCTACATCATTTCTGGCCCCCTGGAGGGTCAAAATCAAGGTCTACCAACCAATGAGATTTTGTATTTTACTTTGCCTCTTTTGTATGTCTGGGTATTTAATAAATTCTCATTTATTGAGTTAATCTAAAATAAAAGGGAACAGACTAGATGATATCTGAGGTCTATCCCAGGTATAAATTCTTTGACTATGGTATGCTGGGTTATTATCAAGTCTTAATATTTTTCTACTTATGCGACCTTGAGCTACTAACTTTTCTTTGAGTCTGTTTTCTTATATGTAAAATGAAAAGCTTGTAATAGACTATTTCTGTGGCTCTTTCTGGCTCTAAATTAAAGATTTTGTGAAGATTAATGAATCATTTGAAGCATTATTAAATGACAGATGTATTAGATTAGAAACAGAACAAGTAGTGAATAGATATAAGCTTGATATAAGCAAAGCTGTTTCCTCAAAATGGGAACTGTTCCATTGTGGAGTGAGCTGCATGAGAAAGTTATACATTACTGGAGGTTTTCAGATGGAAGCTAGATGGTGATTTTCTGGGAATGCTAGTGGGGAAGGGAGGCAGAGGTTGGTAGAGGCAGGATTCTCATTGATATTCAGTTTAATCCCTTCCATCTTTGAGATTCAATAGTTCTGTAACTTTGGTTTCCTTGCCCCCATGTCTAGAATGTACTTCCTTCTTACCCCTACCTTTAAGAGCCCCTTCTGTTCTCGTTCAGTCATGTCAATTGTCTCCAACTTTTCATGACCCCATTTGAGGTTTTCTTGGCAATGATGCTGAAATGGTTTGCCATTTCCTTCTCCACCTCATTGCACAGATGAGCAAAATGAGGCAAAAAGAATTTGTGACTTGACTACTGTCATGGTGTTAATAAGTGTCTGAGGCCAGATTTGAATTCTTCCTAACTCTATGCCCAGGACTCTATCCACTGCACCACTTCAACACCATATGTATATTCTCCTTTTCAGGGATTCAAAGCCAGTGCATGACAGGAAGGATACTCACCTCTGTACTAATAAGAAAGATCTAAGAAGTCCTTTTTCCTTCAAATCTTAACCAAAATTTTCTCTCCTACATAACATTATTCCTGATCACCCCAGACTGCTAATCTTCAAATTAATTTTGTTTCTTTTTTAAAATTTGCATATGTGTATTTTAAATTTAAATTTGCATATGTGTATTTGTGTGTGTGTGGGTGGGTGGGTGGGTGTGTGTGTGTGATAGATGTCATCCCCCATGGAATGCAAAGGTCTGTAATGACAGCAGTTCTTTTTTGTTTGTCTTTGTATTCCCAGTACCAAGCACAATGACTGGCACCTAATAGGTCAATAAATTCTTTAAGGCTGTTTGATCAATTGACATGATGCAATGCATAAAAAAATAAAATGAAATGATATGGTCATAGTTTTAAAGCTGCAAGTGAACAGTCAACCCAGTACAAAATTCTCATTTTACAGATGAATAAACTGAGGCCCACAAAGATGCAATGACTTCCCCTGGATCACACAGGTAATCAGTGACAGAAACAGGAGGGAGAACCAGGTCTTCTGACTCCAGAAACTCTTTTGTTTCCACTGAAGGCATTTTTTCTTTTTCTTTTTTTTTTTTTAAGCAATCGGGGTTAAGTAACTTGCTCAAGGTTACATGGCCAGTTATTTCTGGGTGTGGTGCTGAGTGTCTGAGCCCAGGATTAGATCTCCAGGTCATCCCAACACTGGAGCCGGTGCTCTTACTCACTGTGCTACCTGGCCGCCCCAAACACAATGTGAATGTTAGTTTTTGTTTTTTGTTTTATTTGCTTTTTGGAGGGCAGTGGGAGTTAAGTGACTTGCCCAATGTCACATGACTAGTTTTTGTGTTAAGTGTCTGAGGCCAGATTTGAACTCAGGTCCTCCTGACTTCAGGGCCAGTGCTCTATTCACTGTGCCACCTAGCAACCCCTGTTGCAGGCATTTTTCTAAGCAGTGTTCTACTAACCAGTAAGAGTTAATATTCCATATCAATATGAACTATCATTTCTTCCTCTCCAGTTGGATCAGAAACATATGTCATCTGCACATTGAAATCATAATTCAAACTAAATGAATATAGAAAAGAGTACTCATTTATATACCATAGAACCCCATTACAAACAGGGAAAGATGACACACGGAGACAATCCTTTTGTTTTGCTATAGTTTGATGGCTTATAGAATCATATTTCACCTAAGAGACAATTCTAGAAAGAGATACAGAGATCAATAAAATCTTCAAAAATGTATGAACAAAAATTCAGATCAGCTGTATCTTCTCTTCTTTATATCAAGCATTATACACTGCATATGAAAGACTAAAGGTTATATACACTGATGAAAAAGAAAGCAAATGAAAGATAATATCAGTTAAGATCTTCCCACTAGCCACTAAGGACCTGGGTGATTTTAGCAATAAAACCCTTTTTTTTTCAATGATTGCACACTGAACCCATGGGAAATTAAAGGAGTCATCATGGAATGTTTTATGCCTTTTGGTATTTGTAGTATTAAAGAATATAAGCCAACAATTTGGGGTGTGGAGGTAATCAACTGTCTAGGTCAAATAAGACTTCTTTCTACCTCCCACTTCTCTTTATTTACTAATTTTCTGGAAGATTAAAAAAAAGCTTTTTTTTTTCATCAAGCTGCAATTTTTGTAGGATTAGTGTATTCAGCTCAGCAGTTTCTAAGGAAAGACCAATTTGATTTTTCTCTTGTCGTGTAATCTGTCTGTTCTCTCAGTGTATTAAAAAGCTTCTTTGACACATTTAGTTTTTAGAAAGATAAAGATGCACAAATCAGATACAGCCTGTCATTGGTAGCCAGCCAGGTCATCAAGGGCATCTGGTTACCATAGAAAAAGGATTCGCATTTGTGCACATAAATGTCTGTTTAGTGGGCCCTTCCAAACCACAGTGGGAATGTGGAACTGTGCCTTACAGTCTTTAATATCCATAATGAAGGAGAGATTTGCAGGCCAAAGGGAGGCATTATATGTCACAGGACTATTCCTACAGTTTATTAGATCACAAAAATAATTTGTTTTCCCAGGAAGGAAGATTTGTGGGCAAGCTTAGGACTTGGTAAGAACATAAATAACAACAGCTCTGAGATTTGCAAATAGCTACAGTCATTAAGACAAGGTAAACACATGATTTAGTGCCCTTTAATTCTACAATGAACATGTGGAAAAGTAAACAATAAAAATGATATATTAATGATGGATTCAGTGGTGTCCATCCAACAAAGTAAGACTCCTGGTTTTAGGTAATAATAATCTAAGTGCATGCAGTTTCCAAGGGATTGATGATTAGCAGGAAAAAATGACAGTCCAAGGCATAATTGAAAATGTTAACTACTTAAGAGAACCATTGTTGTAGTGCATAGAACACTGGGATTAGAATAAGAGACCTAGATTGAAAACCTTCCTTTGATTCTTACCAGCCCACTGTGTGACCCTGGACAAGTCACTTAATTGCTAAGGCCTTGGCAAACCTTAAAGTACTGCATAAGAATAAACTATAGAGGATGAGCAAAGGTATAGACGAAGAGACTTGATTTCAATGAGGTATTAGAGAGGCAGCTAGCTGGTTGAATGGATACAGTCAGAGAGATATTGGTTCAAATCCTGCTTCTGATGGTTACTGGATGTGTGATAATGGCATGTCATTTAATCTTTCTTAGCCTCAGTCTATTCATCTTTGAAATAAAGAAAATATGAATATCCATCTCCTGGGGACTTTGTGAGGATCAAATGAGGTAACATAATAGTAAAGCGCTTTGCAAACCTTGAAAACAATATGCAAATGCTAGCTGTTATTAAATACATAATACTTATTTGGCTTTCCTTTTTCATATGAAATTTTGCAAAAGCCGATAAATATGGATATTTTATGGCTTATGTCATAGACAAATTGAGTGTCAATAACAGGAATAAAATAGCTATTCTTGGAAAATTATGCTCTAACTTACCAGACTAATTATATGAATCAACCCCTTCATGACATTCACCCTCACTCATAAAAATTTATAAATCAATTCATCCTTTCTAAGTATCTAATAGAGCCTTAACTACTGGAAAGTGTGTAGTCCAGGAGGCAGGGGGTTGGGAGAGGGGGAAGAAAGGACCTGGATGAAGTGATACAGAGTCGACTTTCATATAATAGCTCTAAGGCAGGAGAGGTAACCCATTCTTCAAAGTTCCCCAACCCTCCTTCACTCAGGGACTTGGAAAAGGATGGGGAATGTAAACCTTAGGACAGAGTAAAGTGCTGAGACTTGAAATGGACCTGGAGAGGATGAGACTGAAACTGGGTCTGGAATGCAGCTTAGGATTTAAGCCCTGAGCATTTGAAGAAAAGTGAAAATAGTCTCTGCCATCTAGGAGCTCACAATATAAAAAGGGAAGACAACTTGCAAGTTATTATGTATAAATAAGATATATCCTCTTCTCTCAAGTCTACTGCTTTCTTTCACAGTCTATAATTTTGCCCTGCCAAATCTCAGTCTTGGTTGAACCCTGTCATCTGCTGCCTTTTTCCTACACACATGTTGCTGAACAAAGACAGAGAACATCACAAAACCATGTTATTTGGATCTACTACAAATTCATATTAAATAATCTCACCTGGGCCCTCACTAAAACAGGGAAATTCCTTTTTACTTCCCTCATTGAACCATTATCTCAGGGACCACAGTTGCTCTTCCAGACTTTTTTCTTCTCTTTAAACTTCTCATGGTTCCCCCTATCACCAACACTCAACTGAGACACTTGCCTCATATTTTAATGAAAAAAATGAGGACATTTACTGCATTTATAGGCATTCTTCCTGTTTACTAACTATAGTTCTATGACTGAAATGCCTGTGTCTCTCCTATCCTTAACAAACCTTCACAAGATCCATCTATCTCCACCAGTTGTTATTTCATACCTCTCCTCTCTTTTGAGACTAAACTCTCTGAGAAAACCATCTACAATCAATGCTTTCACTTCCTTTCATAATTTCATCATAATGCTCTATAGTCTGCCAGGAGATCTCATCATTCAGTTGAAATTACTCTCTCCAGAGTTAACACTAATTTCTTAATTGCCAAATTAAATGGTCCTTTCTCAGTTCTCATTCTTTTTGACCTCTTTACTGTCTGACCCTGCTGATCTCCCTTTTTTCCTTGATATTCCCTTCACTCTAGATTTCTATGACACCATATTCTATTCTGGTTCTATTCCTACCTATCTTACCCTTCCTTTTCAGCCCCCTTTGTTGGAACTTAGTCCTGGTAATTCCAATTCACATCTCATCAGCTTCCATGATTTCAATTATCATCTCAAGGCTAATGATTTTCAGATCTATCTATCCAATCCTAACCTCTCTCCTAACTTCTAGACTCATATTTCTAACTGCTTATTAGACATCTTGAACTGCATATTCTATACATATATTAAACTTCACATATCCAAAACTGAACTTTGCTATATTTCCCCCCAAATCCTCCCTGCATCCAAACTACCCTATGTCACATATGCTGGATGTCCTCCTCACAACCTAGGTGCCATTCTCAACTCCTCATTCTCTCTTACCCTCCATGTCCAATCTCTTTTGAAGTCCTTTCCATTTTACCTTAAATTTTACCATCTCTAATATGTGTCCCCCCTTTTCCTTCCAATATTATAATCACTCTGGTACAGTTGCTAGGAGCCAGCTGGACAACATAGTGGATAAAGAGATGAACCTGGAGTTGGAGAGATCTCAGTCCAAATCTGGCCTCAAACAATTACTAGTTATGGGACCTTGAGCTAATCATTTAACCTCTCTGCCTCAATTTCCTCAAATGCAAAGTGGGCATGCTAACACTTACAGGGATCCTGAGAGAATCTACAAGATGCTTAATCTATGCTTATTCCCTTCCTCCCTATCAAAGTCTCTCCCAATTTGTCCTCCAATATCTGTCAAATCGTTCTTCCCAAAGGACAGGTCTGACCATGTCATACCCCTTTTCAATAAACTCTAGTGACTCCCTTTCACTTTCAGAATCAAATCTAAAATCTTCTTTCGCCATTGATAGCTATTCATAATCTGGCTCGATCCTACTCTTCTTACACTTTAATCCTCTTCACAGACTCAATGAACCAGTGATTTTGCCCTCTGTACTTTTCCTTATATATTATATTCTGTCTCCTATTTCCTAGCATTTTAAATGATGTTCCCATTTGCTGAATGCTTTCTCTTCTCATCTCTGTCTGATAGCTTCTCTGACTTCCTTCGAGTCCCAGTTAAATTTCTATCCTACACGAGAAATTGTTCATGATCCCCTTTAATACTAGTGCCTTCTTTTCTCTGATTATCTCCAAATTATCCTGTATATAACTTTTTGTATGTAATTTTTTAATAGTGGTCACAGTGTATAAAGTGCTGAGCCTAGAATCATGAAGACTTCTCTTCCTGATTTCAAATCTGATGTCAAACACTTAACCCAATTTGCTTCAATTTCCTCATCTGTAAAGTGAGCTGGATAAGAAATAGTAAACCATTCTAGTAACTTTTCTAAGAATACCCCAAATGGAGTCACAAAGTGTTGGACCTGACTGGATGGCAGCTGAGTGGTGCAGTTCATAGAGCACTGGGTCTGGAGTCAGGAAGACTCATCTTCCTGAGTTATAATCTGGCCTCAAACACTCACTAGCTGAGTGACCATGTTGACAAGTCTTCATCTGTAAAATGAACTGGAAAAGGGCATGGCAAACCACTCCAGTATCTTTACCAAGAAAATTCTGAATGCTGTCACAAAGAGTTGGACAGTTCTGAAAATGACTTAATAACAGCATTCTATACACAGTTTGTTTGTATGTACATTTTTTTCATATGGTGGTCACTTCCATTATACTATGAACACCTTAAGAGCAGGAAATATTTGCTGAATTTTTTTGTATCCTTAGTATTTAGCATAGTACCTGGTATGTAGTACATACTTAATAAAGCCTTATTGACTGACTGATTGAGCATATATTGGAAATAATCTCAGAGGAAAGGCATTACCATTAAAGTGTCTGGGAAATGCTTCTTTCAGAAAGTGAGATTTTAGCTGACAGTTAAAATTTTAGTTCTGATGACAGAAGAGCATGTGGGGGAAAAGTAACTAGAAAGAAATCTCATTAAATCATGCTAAAACTTTCTAATGATAGATAGCCAGAGCTAGCCATCTAGAAAAATTAATATTCTACTAATGGGAATGCTTGAAAACACTGAGGATGGAAAAGAAAGTAATTTCTTAAAACAGCACAGACTAATCATTGTCCAATATTCAACAAGCCTTTTCCCATTATAATTGAAAGGGCATGTATGTCCCTAAGGCAAGTTTCTGCTTTGAGGCCAGGCAAGAGCAAAATTTATAAGGTGTTGAATAATCGAAATAAAATTTCCATTGCTGATCTACTTAGGATCAGAAGGAAGGTCATAGTAATAGGTTAACGAAGTTCTATCTACTCAGAAAAAGTGGAAAAAAAAGATTCTTTTTAAGTATACCATTTACTTTCTCTTCCCTAGAACAAGTGATTTAAGATGTATTTTTGCAGTAATGTGGGGGTCTGATTCAATGCATGTTTTCAGGGTATTATATGGTTCAAATGAGAAAAAGAATATAAAACATTTAGTACATTTTAAGCACCATATAAATGCCAGTAATTATTATTGTCACTATCATCATCATCATCATCATCATCATCATTATACAGTCACCAGGCCTCCAGTCTGGGGAAGGCTTCATTCCCTGAGCCTTCTATTGTCTTCCAGCTGAGTTCAAGCATGTTTATAGAGCAATTCATGGGTATGCTGATAAATGTTTAACAACCTGGCTCTTGGTGGGGGAAATGTTTGCTCATGCAATTTAACTTCAATCTGCATTATTAAAGTTAAAATCTAGACAATCAGTAAAATAATAAATTAACCCCAAATTTGTAGTGATGATTAATTCTAGGATATGTATTCACACTGAAACTTTAACTATGGCCTCTTGAAAACTCCTCTAAACTGGCTTCACCATGCCTCTGGATGTTTCTGTTCTCTCTGACTCAGGCTCCCTTGTGATCATGGGTATGAATTAGAAAGCAAGTAGCTAGTGTGTGGGAACAGAGTAAAGCACTTTGACTCATATGAAAATCAAACTCTGCACTCCAGTTGAATATATTAACTGATTTTATTCAAAGATTTTGGGAAATGAAATTATTTTTATTATTATTTTTAATATAGGTTCAGAAAAGTGATGTGGAAAAAAAAATAAGTGGATATTATGATATATGCCAGTGAACAGGAATTCTAAATACCACATATTTATGTACATGGATATAGGAATATAAGGATAGAAACTAATCCTTGAGTTATTTACAAAATAACAATCAAGATGTGCTTTTCTGTAGTCTTTTTGATGAATAGATTGTACTTGGGTTCAATTTGAATTTTTAAATGTTTTTATTTATTTTATTTTTAATTTATGAAATAAACAAGCATTTCCTTAATATAGTATAATAATAAAAAGATGATTGTACATGAAACAGCAAAATTAATATGTACAACTTGCTATTGCTTTTAAACATAAAATAGTTATCATGTAAATTTTCCCCAGCCAGTGCCCTATAGATAGCAACCATTAAACATAAGTGAGTGTGTGTGTATGTGTGTGTGTGTCTGTAAAATCATTCTATACATAATTCTATTTATCAGTTCAATCTCTGGATTCAGATAGTGTCTTCATTCAAATGTCCTTTGTAGTTAACTTGGGTGTTTATAATTATCAAAATGACTCATTCGCTAAATTTTTATTTTTAATCTTGAGAACTTTGGTTTGAGGGTTTGTTTGTTTTTTGGTCTTGCCCACACCTTCCTTGGTATCAGTCTTCATATTATCTCTCAGTGTGACACCTTGATACCTTAGTGATATTAATCTACAAATATTTATCTGATATTATCATTACTCTGGTATAGTCGCCAAGAGCCAGTTAGATGGCACAGTAGATACAGCTGTGAGCCCAGAGTTAGACTTCTTTTCAAATATGATCTTAAGCACCAGTTATGTGATCTTGGGCAAGTCACTTAAACTCTATTTGCCTCAATATCCTCAACTGAAAAGTGGGGATGTCAATACCTACAGGGTCATTGTGAGAATCAATAGGATAATATTTATAAAATGTTTAACAGTATGCCTGCCATACAATAGTGCTTTCAAGTGATATTAATCTACAGACAGGGAAATTGTTTCTTTCGTAATTAATGTGTGTGGGGGTGGGGAGAGGTCGGTACACTTACATGCCAAGAGTTGAGCTCTAAGCAAAATTACCATGTAGGCAAAGTTTGTTTTCAACATAATCTACATTTATTTTTGATTGTCTTTTTTAAGTAGAACACTCCCCACCATAGTTTGTGTTGGTGGTTTGAGTCTTATGTAAGCCATTGTACTTTGCTTGATAGCCTAAACCTAGCCATAGTTTTCTAAATTTATGCTGCGGATCACAAGGAGACCAGAGTCAGAGAGTTTGGAATCATCCATGGAAATTACCACTCCCCAAGACTACAAAGATAGCAGATAAGACTTGTAACAATGGCAAATAAAAGCTCTTCCTATCCACTCCCCACCCAGGTCTGGTCCTTTTAAACCAGCCCCTGACTGCCTGCTCTTCCAGTATAATGCCAGGGTATCTGTCTTCAGATACTACTTCTGACAGTCTCTACCTTTATGGCCCAGGACAAGTTACTACTTAATAACCTTAGAACTTACTTTCCTTATCTATAAATGGGGGGTTGGACTAGATGGCTTCTAAGGTTGACTTCATATTCTTTTCATGTGGAGTCCCATGAGTTATGGAACTCTGGGTCAGTATTTCTCTTTGCTTATGTAAACTAGTTTCCCTCTCCCTCTCCTTCTCCTTCCTCCTCTATTCTCTCCACCTGAGGTATCATGTCCTTACCTGAGCATGTTCTGCCCAAAGGAACATGAATTTTGAAGGGTGAAACCTATCTAGATATGGATTTCTTTCTTAAAGACCATGCCTTAAACCCAATTCACTCTGGCTCTCTTTGATCAACCAAACATCTACCCAACCACCATTTAATGGTTATTGTTTGGGTCCTGATGGCTCAGAGTTAATGTAAATATTCTTTCTCTCTTGGTCAGAAACCTTGAGGGTCTCCCCTTCCAAGTTGATTTTTTTTTGGGGGGGGGAAGGATTAAAGGGACCATCCATTGGTATATTTCTTAAAAACACCTAATCACCAAATAGGCTTTGCCTCCATCAAAGTGAGAACTCAGAAACACCTTAGTTTAAAAAGACCAAAATCACTCCTTGTGTTCTGGGGCATCTCCAGTTGTCCTGATCTATATGTGGCCACTGGACCCAAATATCTTTGGAGAAGAAAGTGGGAAGACTGACTTTTCACAACCCTTCCTCACTTAAATTCAATTAACTTGCAAGTCATGGCATCACTTCCTGATGTCATGGTCCTCTTCAAGACCAAAGGACAAACCAAAACCATTAAAATCAATAAATATTTTTGTGTCTACACTTTAATAGGTACTGTGAGAGGGAAAGATTAATAGGAAACAAACCCTATCATCAGAGATCTTATAGATTTATTGGGGAAATAATTCATGAAATTAATCCCTATCCTCAAGAAGTTTATAGATTTATAAAGAATATAAGATAGGTACACCAATAATTAGGATAAATAATAGCTAGGTTATGGGCATCTAGGTGGTGCAGTGAATAGAGCACCTACCCTTGAGTCAGAAGGACCTGAGTTCAAATTCAGCCTGAGACACTTAACACTTACTAGCTGTACCTCCTTAGGCAAATCACTTAACTCTAAGTGCCCTGCCTTCCCCCCAGCAAATAATAATAATAATAAGTAGGCTATGTTGGGTAACTGCAAAAATGGTTCAGATAGGTTGCTAAGGGAGTTAAGGAAAGGGAAAAAATGATTTAGGGGATCAGAGATGGCTTCATAACTGAAATGGAAGTATTAGTGATGAGTAGAATTTATGTAGGCAGAGCTGGAAGACAAAGAGCATTTCAAGCATTGGGAATAGCATGCATGAATGAAAAGAGGCAAGAAAGGAATGTGTACAAGAATTGAAAGTAGAACAATTTGGAAAAAAGATATAGATAAATCTTAGAAAGCTTGGGGCATGATGAAATCAAGGGAACAGGTAGAAAGGTTATTTTTGGTAAGAAAAAGGACCAAGCCTTTTTTTTTTTCCTTAGAAAGGAAGACAGGGGCTGAGCCAAAATGGCTGTGTAGAAGCAGGAAAACTCCCTCCACTCCCCACATAAGCACCTCAAATAACTATAAAAAATGACTAAATGTACTTTGCTTGGTAGCCTAAACCTAGACAAACAAACTTTAGGTCTACAGAACCCACAAGGGGGCAGAGAGAAACAAACCATCCACTGAAGACAGCCTGACAGTCTGGCAGGAAGGGTCCAGCAGAGCACTCTGGGAGCAGAGCCCAGCCCTTCCTGATTCTGTGGGTTTTAGCCTCAGGGTGGCCCCGACCAGCTCTGGCTGGAGGGACTTTGGGAGAGTGGATCAGCAGCAGCTGTGGAGGTTTCCAGAATAATCAACCAATAAATGCCAAAGACAAAGTGAGAGGTCAGTGTGGACTTTGTGGGAACATGGGGTCTGCGAGTGTGGTCCAGCTTCTGCCCCTGGAAGGAGAAGCAGCCATGTGGCTGCTTCAGAGCTCCAGGCCAGCAGATTGAAGGGGGTCCAAGCAACCATTCTGAGGGTTAATCACTCTTGCTTTAACCTGCTTGAATTGGGATTGTTGTCTGTGGTGGAGGTTCTGGGGTTCATGACCAGTGAGCCAGAGCATGTGTAGGCTTTAGAGAGGGCAGCCAATTAATAGCTCTGGCAGCTGTGTAAACCACAGTAGTTTGGGACAAAGCTCTCCTCTCTGGTAGCAGAGTTTTACTGTGGCAAAAAGCTCAAAAGACAAGTAATTGCATGGCAAAATGAGCAAGCAAAGGAAGCCCAGCAATCTGACTTTAGACTCCTATTTTGGGGACAAAAAGGATCAAAGCATGGAAGAGGAGGAAGACAGTGAAGTTAAACTCCTGCACCAAAACCTTCCCAGAAAAAGATGAACTGGTTACAGGCCATGGAGGAGCTTAATAAGGATTATGAAAACTAAATAAGAGAAGTGGAAGAAAAATTGGGAATAGAAATGAGAATGATGCAAAAAAATCATGAAAAGAGAGTCAACAACCTGACTGAAAAAAATAACATCTTAAAAAATAGATTATCTCAAATGGCAAAAGAGGCTCAAAAAACCAATGAGGAGAAGAATGACTTATAAAGCCAAATTTGCCAGATAGAAAAAAGAATCTCAAAAGCTCAATGAGGAGAATCATTCCTTCAGAATTAGATTGGAGCAAATGGAAGCTAGCTACTTTATGAGAAATCAAGATACTATTAAACAGATACAAGCAAATATAAAAATAGAAGCAATGTGAAATATCTGACTTGAAAAACCACTGACCTGGAAAAGAGATCCAGGAGAGATCATTTAAAAATTAGTGTACTACCTGAATGTGATGATCAAAAAATGAGCCAAGAAATCATCCTTCAAGAAATTCTAAGAAAATTGCCCTGATGTTTTGCAACCACAGGGCCAAATAGAAGTTGAAAGAATCTACCCATCACCTCTTGAAAAAGATCCCAAAAAGCAAACTCCTAGGAATATTATAGCCATGTTACAGAGTTCCCAGATCAAGGAGAAAATATTACAAGCAGCAAGGAAGAAACAATTTGAATACTGTGGAAACACAATCAGTATAACACAGGACCTGGCAGCTTCTACATTGAGGGATCTAAGGGTTTGGAATATGATATTCCAGAGGTCAAAGAAGCTAGGATTAAAACCAAGAATCACCTACCCAGCAAAACTGAGTATTATGTTTCAGGGGAAAATATGGTCATTCAATGAAATAGAGGACTTTCAAGCATTCTTGAAGAAAAAATCAGAGTTAAATAGAAAATTTGACATTTAAATACAAGAAGCAAGAGAAGCATGAGAAGGTAAACAGGAAAAAGAAATCATAAGGAACTTATCAAAGTTGAACAATTTATAATCCTACATGGAAAAACAATAATTGTAATTTATGAAACTTTTCTCAGAATGAGAATAGTTGAAGGCAATGTAAATGTATATGTGTGTGTATGTATGTGTGTGTGTAATATATATATATATATATATATATATATATATATATATATATATATAGGAAAACTTTCACAATGGAGGGGAAGAACAGGAAGGCAAAAGGGAATGGGTCAACCTTACTCTCATCTAATTTGGCTTAGGGAGGGAATGACATACACACTAAATAGGGTATCTCACCCTATAGGAGAGTAGGGAAAAGGGCATGAGAGGGGGGATGATGGAGGGGAGGGGAGGTTGGGAGGAGGGAAGTTAGAAGCACACACTTTTGAAAAGGTACAGGATCAAAGTAGAGAATAAAACTAGTGGGGGGAAGGATAGGATGGAGGAAAATATAGTCAGTCTTTCACAATATATCCACTATGGATATGATTTGTGTAGCTACACATGTATGGTCTATGCTGAATTGCCTGTCTTTCCATTAAGGGTGGGACAGAATCTGGAATTCAAAGTTTTCAAATGAAATGTTTAAAATAAATAAATATATGTGTTTGTGTGTGTATTTATTTATTTTTTTTTTTACATGCAACTGGGAAATAAGATATACAGGCACCAGGGTATAGAGATCCATCTTGCCCTACAGAAAGTTGGAGGGGAGATGGTGGAGGATATAGGAGAGTGCAAATTGGGGGAGGGAGTATACAGTGAGATAGCTGTTTTGGGTCATAGGTAGGGGAAAGAAGTGCAGAAAATTTGTAAATCAAAATCTTTTGGAAATGAATGATGTAAATTAAAAATAAACATAAAATTTAATTAAAAAAAAAGAAAACCAGGATAAATGAAGCACAAGATGTTGTATCTGTTCAATTCAGCAATCATATATGAAATTCCTTCTATGTATAGAGTATTATACCAGACACTGGAGAAAGATATGATGGTTGGTGAAGTGCCCACCAGAAATTATACACTAGAGTACCCTTAAACCTGCTAGAGGGGACCCCTACTAGGTTCCTTGGAAACCACCTAATAGGCTCGAATAGTAAAGAAATGTTTCACCTGTGTTGCTAAAAACATGCCACAGATTTCCATGGATTCAGCTCTGTTTCACTTCAGTAGAAATAATACTGAGGCTTTATTTCAATAGGAATAATACTGAGAATACTTTGCTTCAATAAGAATAATACTGAGAATGTTTTGCTTTAATAGACACAATGCTAAAGACATTGTACCCCTTAGAAACATATTCTGTTGCTAGCAATCACATTGTCTATAGAATTATGCCTAACAGAAAGCTCGGGGCTGTCTTTCGGTCTGAAAGGCAGTCACCAGCTGGTTAATAAACACTCCTATCAAATTATAATTGGCCTAGCTGTCCTGTTACATCTTGGGTGTCCATTACAGTTGGTTAAAAGATTTTCCCTGACCTAAGAGAATACAGAAGAATAAGAAAGACACAGAAATAATTACATGAAACAATGCATGTTAATGCATCAGAGAATGAAACCACTGCTGTGCTGAGTGGAAGAAGAAATGACTAAGTAAACAAATGTCTGATCTTGTGAGGATATTGATTTATTAAGTAATGCATGCCAATTGACTAACAAAGTGGGACCCCATCCCCTCAACTTAAGCCTGGATCTCAAATACAGGGTAAGACAGACTTTTATACATTAAAACTACTAATCAAGTGAGGCCAATTAATTAAAAAAAAATCAGTACAATATGAGGTAATATGATTTCTAGTTAGATGGAAGATTAGGGACTTTCCAAGTAGAGAGGAGAAGAGTGGATAAGTGCAGTTTCCTGAAATCAGAAAAGGAGTTATCCCAGTTCCCAAATATTTACAAATATTAAAATGAACATGGAAAAAATAACTGATTGATCATTATGGATCCTGTTTTCAGAAATAACAGATGGGTTACTTGAGATGTACAATTGTGAGAAAACCCCTTGCTTCAATATTTGGATCTGCCTGAGTTTCTCCTCAGCATACCCTAGGTCCTTAGTTAAGGAGTTCTAAACAGGAAGTAGAGGTGGTCCAGTTTCCCAGCCATGCAGGGCTGGATTTCAAACCAATGCAATAATTTTTTCTCCCAATTCCCACAACTGAATAAAGTTTTTTCACAAAACAGAAGTTGGACTAGACCCATAATTGAATAGAAAGGGAACTGAACTAGTTCTGAAATTGAGTTACAAGATAGAATCAGTGCGGTTCACTCAATTCCCACAATCACTTGCTCTCCTAATCCCCACAATTCCCTTCTTTGCAATATGTGGTACTAGGAGAGGTGGATAGGGCAATATTGATGGTAGAATCTCTGGGAAGGTTAATGGACATATTTAGCTATTTTACAATGAAAAAGTTGGGGGCAGCTAGGTGGCAAACTGAATAGAGCACTGGCCCTGGAGTCAGGAGGACCTGAGTTCAAATCTGGCCTCAGACACTTAACACACACACACACACACACACACACACACACACACACACACCTAGCCACAAACCCAAGTGACCTTGGGCAAATCACTTAACCCCAATTACCCTAAAAAAAAAAAAGCAAAAAAAATGACAAAGTCAACTATCATATTTTGGTGGAGCTTCAAAACTGTGAAAAACATTTGAAATTTGCATAGCAATAAGAAGCCATTAAAAAGTTGTGTGCAAAGGAGTGATATGGTAAGATCACAGAATAAGACCATCTAGTTTGCTCTTTCCCTTCTCTCAAGATGGTAGACAAAAACCCCAAAAGGAACCATAGGAAAAAGAAGGTCCAAGAAGAAAAAAAGACAGAGGCAAAAAAGGAAAAGGAGAACAAAAAGAATGATAGAGCTGAAAAAGTGATGAAGAAGACTTGAAATCATTGCAGTAGGAAACCAGTCCTGGCATGAGGGATTGGTAGATACTAGACATCTGTGTTGTATAGCTGGAGAGTAACATAAAAACAGAAATCAGAAATACACTGTACCAAAAACCAAGATTGAAAGGGAAAAAGAGAGAGAGAGAGAGAGAGAGAGAGAGAGAGAGAGAGAGAGAGAGA
>NW_027187336.1:4502136-4504150 GCF_028583685.1 Petaurus breviceps papuanus
AGAGAGAGAGAGAGAGAGAGAGAGAGAGAGAGAGAGAGAGAGAGAGAAGGAGTGGGGGGGGGTAGAGAGAGAGAGCACCTGCTACTTTCTCAAACCAGTTGGTGGTGATAAAAATGGAGGAACCTAAGCCATAATGACTGGGAAAATGTCTAGGTATCACCCTACTGAGGATTTTAATTGAAAGTTGTTAAGTCATGGCAAAAAGCCTTTAGCCCTCAAGGAGACTTCATCCCAGGCACCATTCTGATTATGTTCACTGGCTGCCACAGGGACAACAAGATAGTAGTTCTCCTAAAGCAGTTGGTGTAATAATAATGTAATTTAAAGATACCCCAGTGTTGGCTTGATTTTCAGGTTGAGTGTTGAAACCTAGAGCTTGTGAATCCCACTTGTGGGATGGATTTGTTGATGTGAAAAGAGAGGGCTGAAATGGGAGGAGCTGGTGCTGTGGATTTAGAGAAGGCCCAAGCAGAGAAAGGCAGAAGAACTTTTGAGAGCAGCATTGTGGAGGCAGAGAGAGAGAGGATTGCTGAAGGCTAGTTGGAGCTCCCAGGACTTTTGAGAGCTGCCACCCAGAGCTGCCAAGGACTGAAGAGACATGGCTGTGATGCTGGTATTTTGTCTGTCTGTTTTGATCTTGTTATGCCAGATTTGTCTCCTGGTGAAGGACAGTGCTGTTGTTGCAGAGGTCTGGAACCTTCCTGTTAGTTCAGAAGCCCTGAAGGATATTCTTGTTGTATGTTTACAGAAATCCTGGAAGAGGGTTTGCTGATATTTTCAGGGTCCTGAGACTGTTCTGCAGGCCATGAGTGAATTGACGAGGCACTGGTAATGTATACTGTGGCTTTGTTAAGCTTTTTCTACCCAGGAACAGAGATTGCTGAGTACTTGCCTTGGATCAAGATGAAGAAAAGACCTCTCTTTTGGGGTATTAATTGCTGTGATGACATCTTACCCTTGCTGTAGCTCAGGGGTAGATGGCCTTTGTGCTCTCCACTGCCCCTTTTGAGGTGCTTGGCATTAATTGATGATAATTGTAATTCAGCTGTGATCCAGGAGTGGGAAACTTGACTTTTTTGTGCTCTTTGATTGACCAAATGAATATACTTTGTTTATGATTGGAAACTAATCTTTTTTTTTAAATGACATTTTTTGGGGGAGGGACAGTTGGGGTTAAGTGACTTGCCCAAGGTCACATGGCTAGTAAGTGTTAAGTGACTGAGGCTGGATTTGAACTCAGGTCCTCCTGACTACAGGGCTGTTGCTCTATTCACTGTGCCACCTAGCCACCCTTGGAAATTAAACTTAATCTTCATTTGAGAAGAGAGACATTGTGATTGACTAAATGAATGTACTGCCCAGGGATGGAGTAGTACTTGGAAATTATTGAATCACATTTGGTGAATGCTGTATTTTGATTTTCTCTGTTCTGTGAATGTTTTTCCTTAATTTGTCACTGAATAAAATGGAGAGTTATTATGCTGGTATTCTGAACCTTGGAAGTTTCCTTTGCTTGGCATTACAGTTGGCTAGTGGCTTGCTACTGGTGACTGGATCTCAGACCATCAACCATGTTCCTTTGTGAAGAATCCATCAGAAATTTGTCATTGCCACCTCTACCAGGGTTAACATTTTGGGTGTAAAAATTACAATCGTCTTATTGATACTTACTTTAAGAAAAAGATCTATAAACTTAGACACCAAGAAAGAGATTTTTCTTTACACAGAAAAAAGAGAACTAGGAGATTATATAGCAGTTCAATGCTTATCAGAAAACAGAGGACTCTCAGATCCTGCCCAAAATCAAGAAAATTCCCCACTCAGCTCCATAGATCTGTGAGCTCTCTATTCATTCTCCAATGGAGTTTTTCCTCACAAATTGGTGTTTTAATGCTTTTCAAAGAACTCTTATTAAAATATTTGTAATAGCTCTCTCTCTGTTTCTCACTCTCCTCCATATATGTGCGTATATACATACACACACGTGTGTGTGTGTATATAGTATGTGTATATG
>NW_027187336.1:4504550-4554445 GCF_028583685.1 Petaurus breviceps papuanus
CAAAACAGGGAAGTAGGAGATTTCCAGGGGCCTCTTTGGGGAAGGGTTGTTCCAGTAAAAACCACAAGATATTCTTTCTCGCAGGTGCTTATCTCAACAGAAAACTGCCAGATGTTCCTCTTACTTATGGTATTACTCAATCAACAATTTAGTCAGGATCCATGTGGGGCCCCAGTCCCCCACATGTCCCCCTTTATTCTTCTATAAAATTTAAAGTGCCGGGGGCCTGTGCCTGTCTTAGGCTGTCCCAAAGAGTGGAAGGCTGTTGCCCATTCCTGGGCAGCAAGGCAACCCTGGCCCTAGCCCAAATCAGCCTCCCCTCGATGGGATCTTACCCGTCATTGGCTAACCAGACCAGCGCGTAAGCACAGAATATATTCAGACTGGATTAACAGGGAACCGTGGGGTGGGCTCACACACATCTGGATCCCCAACATCCAATCAACAATAATGTACCTGTATAGGTCTGGAAAGGGCTTTATCAATTTGGCTTTTAATGAAGTCTGTGGTCCTTTGGAACATCCAAGGGACTAAGCGCCAAGAGGAAAACAGCGAAGGAGCCAAGCAAGGGTAAAAGGTAGGGAAGAACACCATTCATGCCACTCCACAGTGGGTTCTTGAAAAGTTCCCTTCTACGTTTAACCAAATCTTCCTGCAAGTTCCTTATGCAATCATGGACTATTCCTGATTTATTTGCATAAAAACATCACTTCTCTTGTAAGGCCAAACATATTCCTCCCTGTTCTGCTGTCAATAAGTCTAGTCCTCTCTGATTTTGCAAGACTACTTCAGCTAAAGAGTCAATCTGGTCTTGTAGATTTGTAGATCAGATAGATCTTGTATTAGACAATATTTGAACATCATTAATCAGTTGGGCAGAGAGCTTACTGTAGGACTGGACTGCCACCCCAATCCGGCTGAACCAGTGGCAAGGGCTCCGGTGACTCCCAGTCCCACAAGTAGGGGTATAAGGGTTACAGCCCTCTTATGTCTTCCTGCAATATAATCAAGGCTCAGAATAGGGACAGGTTCATCACCAGGGATAATATCTATATCAGGAAGGAGGGAGGCGAGGGCGCAGAACCCAGACCAATTTCCAGGTAGTGCGGGGAAAGCCATATTTCCCCACAAACAAGAACATATCCGGAGGGGGGACACAAGGAATCATTAGTATAGGTAATGTGTGAACATCAATAACATCAATAACAAAGCCAACATTTACAACAGCAGAAATATTGAGTGTCAGACTTAAATAACATGTAGCATTATGAAGGAAAGAATAAAGAGGTTGCACCCTAAATGGGGGAAACAAGGAGAAATCCGGGCGCATAACAAAATTAGAGGGGAAAACAGCCAAAGGGGCCGGTGTCCCCTTGGTTATACAGAGCCAGCAATCAGCGGCCAACGATGGATTTGAAATATTTAGTGCTTGAAATGTAACTCGAAGGACATCCTCAGTTTGAGTGTCAATTGTTACTCCACGAGGTTTAGGGAGGGGAAGGGGATGATACTGGAGCAGGGGCAATTGGGCCCCGACAAGTTCCTCAATTCTCTGCTGCGTTTCATATTCCCTTATTTCATCAGTGGGCCGCCTCCATCCGAGATTTGAACAGGAGCCTTCAGATTCCAACAAACATCTTTCCCAACATGGGATGAGGGGCAGGAAGCTTGGGCATATTTGGAGTCCCCGGGGTGTAGACTCCAATCACCACCCACAGCACCTGCATATGCTTTTTCCAATTTGGCTGTAAGGATGACCTCACCATGGGAGGAGCATTGATGGGCCACAGTATAGCAAGACGAATGAATGGCTGAAAAAATGGAAGTACAGCTGGACGGGCATGGCTCAGGGACCCCAGGAGATGGAGGTGCCACCCAGGGTTTTGGGGCACAAGCCCAGGATTGTTTATGTCCCCCTCCAATGGAGGCCTCAAAGATAATACAGGCAATCTTGTCAGTGCAGTCAACGGTTCTGGTAAAGCGGGAGGGCTTCGTTGATTGCATACCCCCGCGACAATCGCAGGGGGCACCATACAGGGTGGTAAGAAGATCCGAGTTGGAGGTGGGGGGTTCAAATCCCGCACGGGCAACATTTGTTAGGCCCAGCAGGGCCAATACCATGAGAAAGGGCATCTCTGGAAAAAAAAAAAAAGAAAAGAAAAAGAAACATCTCAAAGGGGCGTAACCTCCTTGGAAGGGGGGTTACTTGAACTTCCTTTGAAGGTGTTAGCATGTTTCACTAGCCGCTCAGGAAGCCAAAGGGCAGACTGGGATTCCTTAACATAAACACAAACTGATCCGTGTCCCTAAATGAGGACAGGGTCAGGGCTGTGATATTTATTTGTAAGGGGATCTCTCCACATGACCTCAGCATAATTACGCTGAGTGTCGGGGTGCCAGAATCTATCTGCCACAGATTTCCCTTCCTCGTCAAGTTGGAGGAAGCTAAGAACAAAGAGGGCATGAGCAACGAGATTTCGAGGGAAACCTTTAATGGGGTACAGTGTACCCCCTTTTAATTTAGAAATTGTGTTTTTAAGGGTCTGATGGGCTTGCTCAACAATGCCTTGCCCTTGGGTGTTATAAGGGATTCCAGTAGTGTGGGCAATTCTGTGGGAGGCGCAAAAGGACTTAAAGGCACCCCCTGTATAACCAGGGCCATTGTCAATCTTTATGGAAGAGGGTCTCCCCATAATTGAAAGGCAGGTTAAAACATGAGCAATAACATGATGACAGGCCTCGCCAAACTGCAAGGTCACAG
The DNA here is from genome assembly GCF_028583685.1 of Petaurus breviceps papuanus. Classification (NCBI taxonomy): domain Eukaryota; kingdom Metazoa; phylum Chordata; class Mammalia; order Diprotodontia; family Petauridae; genus Petaurus; species Petaurus breviceps. Next base: position 4,507,312 of record NW_027187336.1, read on the forward strand.
CTAAGAAGCCGCTGGAGGTGTCCATGGAGATACGCAAAAATTTAAGGTGACCAAATTCGGAAACATGAGTGACATCCATCTGCCAAAGGGCATTGGGGATAAGCTCGCGGGGATTAACCCCAAAATGAGGGACTGGGAGGAAAGTAACATAAGAGGGGCATTGTTTAACGATCTGTCTTGCCTTTTCCTGAGTAATCTTGAAAAGAAGCCTAAGGGTATTAGAATTAAGATGATGCAGAGCATGAGCTCGAGTGGCCTCATCCAGAGGGGATAGAAAAAAGATCGAAGGACGGGTAGTGGCATCAGCAAGTGCGTTGCCCTCCGAGAGGGGTCCCAGAAGGCCAGAATGTGCATGCAAATGGTAGAGGAAAAAGGGGGCGGTTCTTTGGTGGATGGCTGACTGTACAAGCAAAAAAAGCTGAAGGGAGGGCAAATTAGGCTTAAGATATGCAGCCATTTCCAATAAGGGAACGGTCTGGGCCACATAAGAACTATCAGTATAAACATTAAGAGGGGTAGCAGAAAACATGCACAAAACAAAGGATACAGCATAAAGCTCAACAAGCTGAGCACAGCGATAAGGCATGGAAAGAGAAGCAGTATCCTTAGGAATAGTCCTTACAGGAATAGGCCGCTGCTCCAGAGGAGGCGCCATCAGTAAAAACAGTAAGACCTTGAGAAAGGGGCTCCAAGGAAGTCTTTTTAGGGAAAACAAAGGAATGCAAATGAAAAAAATGTAAAAGCTTATGGAGGGGGGGGGTAATGATTATCGATATCACCATCATAGGAGGAGAGGGCAATAGGCCAAAGATCTCTAGTACGGAAAAGCCAATCAATCTGGGCCTTGGGGTAGGGCTGAATAATAGAATGAGGTTCATGCCTGAAAATTTTAATGGAGGTATCACGGGCTAAAATGATAAGCTCATCTATCAAAACAAAATAAGGAACAAGCACCTTCGAGGGGGAGGAAGGGAGATGAACCCAGAGAAGAGGGGAGGACGTCTGCCACAAAACTCCAGTAAAGGTATGAAAGGTAGCACAAACAATAAAGGAAAAGGGAAGAGAATAATCTAAGGAGGACACAAACTGGTCTCGGATGGCCTGGGAGACACGAAGTAGCACCTCATTGGCTTCTGGAGTAAGGTGTCTAGGTGACCGGGGGTTGGTATCTCCTCTGAGTATATCAAAAAGGGGCTTCAGGTCACCAGTGGTGAGGTGCAAATATGGGCATATCCAATTTATATCCCCCCCAAATTTTTGAAAATCATTAAGGGTCTTCAGCTGATCTATGCGCAAGAGGAGGTTATGGGGTCTGACAATTGATTCTTTAAGTTCAAAACCTAAATAGGTATATGGGTCCTTAAGTTGGACTTTCTCAGGGGAAATTTGGAGGCCCCAAGAGGAAAAATTTTGCATGAGGAAGCAATAGCAAGAGGAGAGGGAACCGCTATCGGGCCCTGCCAGCAAGATGTCATCCATATAGTGGAGAATATAAAGGGACGGCCAGCAGTCTCAGGAAGGTTGAATGATGGTGGCTGCAACAAATTTCTGACATAGAGTGGGATTATTGGCCATCCCTTGGGGGAGTGCTTTCCATTGAAAACGGTTCATTGGTTTTGAAAATTAATGGCGGGTAAACTAAAGGCAAAGCGAACGCAATCCGCAGAATGAAGGGGAATGGAGAAAAAGGCATCTTTAAGATCAATAATGATTTTTAAAAAGTGATTAGGGATAGCAACGGGGGAAGGGAGGCCAGGTTGAAGCGCCCTTTTATAACCATAGTCCTATTTACTGCTCGAAGATCTTGAAGGAGCCGCCATTTGCCCGATTTTTTCTTTATCACAAAAATGGGAGTATTCCAAGGAGAGTCACTCGGCTCAATATGGCCAGCGAGAAGCTGCTCCTGCACAAGTGCCTCTGCCGCTTTGAGCTTCTCCTGTGGAAGGGGCCACTGATCAACCCAAACAGGCGCATCGCTTTTCCAGAGAATGCAATCCACATGGGGCACAGGAATGTCAGCAGCCATTACTGTAAATTTCCCAATCCTATCCTAGCGGGTCTAGCAGAGACTTCGATGGGGAGGTGGGCAAAAAATCCTTGTCTGAACATTTGGGACATCACAATTTCGTTGGGGCTACACATGACCATTCCCATTTGAGAGAGTATGTTCCTTCCCCAAAGGTTAAAGGGAAGGCCAGGAATAACATAGGGCTTAATGAGGCCGGAGTTATTTTCCTAATCAGACCAAGTGAGAAATTTTGCACTTTGCTCGGGGTTAATTGCTTGGCCAGTTCCACTTAGATGAGTGAGAGCAGGTGTTAGGAGCCATGAAGAGGGCCAGGACTCTTTTCTAAGTACTATGGCATCAGCCCCTGTGTCCACAATTCCTTCAAATGACCTGCCTTCAATCTTAAGCTGGAGCAAGGGCTTCTGTGGAAGGACAGCCTGGACCCAAAAGGCATCGGAAGAACTGAAACCGCCTGTGCCATGGGGGACAGAACTCAGCACGGACCCATGAGTATTAGCAAGAGGAAGGAGGAGCAGCTGTGCCAAGCGAGTGCCAGCCAGGACGAACTTGGGGGTGTTAGAGGAGGTAGAAGTCACCAGCTTAATTTCTCCCAGAAAATCATTATCAATCACTCCAGGGTAGACAAAAAGGCCAGAAAGGGTAGAAGAAGCACGGCCAAGAATCAAAGCAAAAGTATCAAGAGGACAAGGGCCAAAAATTCCCATCTCTATGATTTGGGGCCTTTGGTCAGAGGTTAATACTGTACTGGAGGAGGAACAGAGGTCCAGTCCTGCGGTACCGGGAGTTGCCCTGGAGAGATCTGAGATTGTGCGGGGACCAGCTAAAGTGCCCCATGACTGGCCCACTGGGGATGGTGTGGGGCCTGAGGCTGGCCCCTCAAGAAGTTTCCCAGCTGGATCAAAGGTAGTCCTTCAGCAGAGGTTTTAGAACGACACTGGGAGGCCCAATGGTGCCCCTTTTTACAGCGAGGACAAATCCTCGGGTGACCAGACCAATTCTGCTTGGGGTGTGGACAATTCCTTGAAAAATGGCCGGGGGTACCACAATGAAAACACTTAGGGGGGGTGCTAGGGGAAACAGCTGCAACAGCTCCTGCAAAAACATCCTGGAGCGCGGCTCCTATAGCCGCACCAATTTGTCGACTGGTGCCAATGTCTTGGCAAAGTCGGATATAATCAGAGAGGGACCCTTGAAGCTTATGAGGGCATATAGCAGCCTGACAAACAGAATTGGCATTCTCGAAAGCAAGTTATTTTATAAAATCACTGTCTCCCTCTGTGGGGCCCAAAAGCCACTCAGCAGCGTCAGTCAGAGGGCTGACAAAGTCCTCATAAGGCTCCTCAGGCTTTTGTCTAATAGAAGCAATAGACGTTGTGGCAGGGCCCTTAGAGGGGAGGTGACGCCAAGCCTTAAGGGTGACAGCATGAATTTGGGCAAAAAGACCGGAGGGAAACCTTGACTGGGTCTCATTGGCATTATAAGGAGAGAGACCAGTGAGCATTTCATAAGTCCACTCAGCACTATCCCCCCCAGCCTCTCTGTTTCGGCTTGCCATCTCCTTGCATACTTCCTTGAATTCAGATTTCCAGAGGACAAAGTTACTGCCACTTAAGGTGGCGCAAGCAATTTGGAGCCAATAGTGAGAGGTGAGCCACAATTGATCGAGAGTGTCCAAAATGGAAAGTGTAAAGGGGGCCACGGGGCCATACTGAGAAACGGCCTCCTTGAGTGCTTTTAAGGTTTTATAGCCCAGCCGCTTATATTGGCAGGGGTCTTGTCCTCCTCTTCATCTGAACCATCAGCCTCACCTTTCCTCTGCACCCCCTCAATGACCGGAAAAAGGTAAGGGCAAGGAATGGACTGGGGGCATCGGGATGATGTGGGGGGGGGCACTAGGCTTATTTTGAGGGGCGGGAGGGGAAACAGGGGGAGCAGCAGGGGATTCAGAAAGCTCTAGCTCAAGGAGCCTCAGTTCCTTTAAAAGTTGTGCTTGCTCTTTTTTAAAATTAAGAGCCTGTCGAAGAGTCTGAACCTGTGAGGATAAGTGCACAAGGGAAGGGACAGGAGTGGGAGCAGAAATTGATTTTTGACCAAGGGAAGCGACAGCAGGGAAAGGAGGCAATGCATGATGGGGGGGGGGAGGCGCTGTGGTAGGTGCAGGTGGAAGCAAGACAGGCTCTCGGAGGACAGGAAAACAATCAGGATTATTATAACAAGCGGCTTCCTGTTCTAAATCAGCTTCTTCACTAGGATCAAGGCCATCATCCTTCATAAAATTATTTTTGGAGAAATCAGCAAGGACCGGATAGATACGCTCAAAATTCATGACCGGAAGCTGACCCCTTCAGGGCAGGAGCGGCCTCCTCCATGACTTTACAAATGTGGGCCTCATAGGGCTGGATGGAGAGGATGTCATTAATGCAACTCCAATAATTAAAAGCTGTTACTGGGACTTTGTCAGGGCCAAAGGTCCGAAAATAATCATTGAGACAGTCCCCCACTCTTTTCCATCGTTTTTCATCAATGGTTCCTTCTTGAGGAAACCATGGGCACACATCTTTTAAGAAAACAAAGAACTGAAATAAATCTTTCTTTTTAACCTTCACTCCTCGTGTCTTTAATGAAATTTTTAATCCTTCAATAAACTTCTCATAGCTACTGCCCCATACCGCAAACGTTCCTCTTACCTCAGGTCTCGATTCCTCGGGTCAGGCACTCCCGTGGCGACCAATATTAATGAACCTTCTATCATGCAGCTGCTATGCTTCAAGACGTTCATCGGTGACCTTAATTTCTTCAGGGAGTCTCTTGGTGCCCCACGTTGGGCGCCAACTGTCCCATCCGGCGGGACATCAACGGGGGCTGGAGGCCTGGAAGAAAAGAAGGGTGGCAGGGGACACAAAAAATGGAAACAAGGCAAGTTGCCTGATCAAGTCTCATTTATTACAGGCAAGCTCAGGGTTCTTGTACATGCAAAACAGGGAAGTAGGAGATTTCCAGGGGCCTATTCGGGGAAGGGTTGTTCCAGTAAAAACCACAAGATATTCTTTCTCGCACGTACTTATCTCAACAGAAAACTGCCAGATGTTCCTCTTACTTACGGTATTACTCAATCAATAATTTAGTCAGAATCTGTGTGGGGCCTCAGTCTCCCACAATTTTGAACCCCCAAGACCTGAGAAACGCCTAAAACCTGGATTAGTTAATCAGGAGAGACATTTTGATCACTCTGAGCTTAAACTACCATAATTCTTTGCATGCTCTGGCATAATAGATATACTTTGCTTTGCTCTCTGAGTAAACTCAAAATGCCCTTGCTGTGTTAGCAACTACAATGCCAGATGAAGCTGACTAGAAGTATTCTTCTGTTTATGACTACCAAGGACAAGGTGCCTTGAACCAGACATGATCTTAAATACTGGGGACTTTGCTCATATTGGTATTTTATGAAAGTGTGCTATGTTATGTTATATCATGTCATGTTAATGATAGAAGAAACAGATATTCCTGATCTGTAGTTTCAATTTACTTTTTAACACTTCTCCTATCCTATTCTATTTATAATCTATTCAATTAAGAAAATGCCTTTCAGGGAGGCCAGGTAGCACAGCGAGTAAGAGCACCAGCTCCAGTGTCAGGATGACCTGCATCAAATCCAGGCTCAGATACTCAGCACCACACCCAGAAATAACTGGCCGTGTAACCTTGAGCAAGTTACTTAACCCTGATTGCTTAAAAATAAATAAATAAAATTCCTTTCTCATATTATGGTTAACACATATGGAGATTATAATTTTAGCTGATATAGGCATCCTGAGACAGGAAGGGAGGGAGGAGTAAGAGGGTACAACTCTGAAGACATAAGGTCTCTTTTGTCTGTCCATCCTTGGTTTTGTTATCTACAATGATCTTCCATGTGTATCTTTATATGCATGTCCCACAAGCTTTGAGAGAAATAAACAATCATGTGAAGCCTAATTTTGCTTGTCTTTCTCTGAATGAACTTAGTAATGCTTGACAGGCATATTGGTGTTTAAGAACAAAACTGGCTCTTGGCCCATTGTTAAATTTTCAGTGTGATCATTTACTAATGATATAAATCATATTTTTTAATTATTTTTATTATTTTTTTGTTGTTTTTATATTGTTTTTCAATTAGACTTAAGAAAGTGAGGGAAAAATAATAATGATGTAAATTTAATTTTAAAATGTGTCCTGGGTACACTTTTTTTTTTTGCTTTTTGGAGAGGGGAATGCAGGGCAATTGGGGTTAAGTGACTTGTCTAAGGTCACATAGCTAGTAAGTGTTAAGTGTCTGAGGCTAGATTTGAACTCAGGTCCTCCTTACTCTAGGGCCTGAATCTTGAAAGGGCATTTATGTTTAGTCACTTTCTTCAACTATCATTGGTCACTGAGGAGAGCCCTGAAACAGTTGACATGTAAGCAAGTTGTTTCTTCTATCATGTAAAAGGAGAGAGATTAGATGGCTAGAATTAAAGAAGTTACCATAAAATGATGAGGTATAGGTTAGGGATGCTCAAGACCCCAAAATACCAACACTCTGGGTCCTGCTGAATGAATTAGGCTCAAGTTTTCTCTCAGCCAAAGAAAATTAAAGTTTATTAAAAGTTCATTAAAAGTTTGCCATATTGGGTAGACTCTTAAGGAGCCTCAGTATCTGTAAGACTTGTATTGGAAAATTCTATGGGGCTTTCACACACATGTAGGCAAGATGGGATCTTATATACAGAAAGGTTGTTGGAGGAATCTAGGGGTAGTCTAGAGGAGGAGTTTGGGGAGGGTCTTCAGGAGGAGTCAGATGAAGTCAGACTCCAGTAATGAGTTTGGGGAGGGTCTTCAGGAGGAGCTAATGAGGTCAGGTAACAGTTGATTTGCTTATAGATATTTTCATAGGATCAAGGGTGGGAAATAGATGAACCATGGAGGGCCAAGTTAGTAACAAAAGTTTGGGCAGAGCCACAATGAGAGGCTTATGGACTCATGCAAATGCCTCATCAAATGGGAAAATTAAATTAGAGTTGAAGGGGGTTCCCAGAACCTGTACCTAAAGATTCAAGGAGAACTCAAGGGGGTTCACAGAGCCTGCACCTCACCATTATGAGTTTTGTCTAACCATTTAGTCTAGATTTTATTTTTTTAACCCTTGTTAAAGAGACTCTGTTAACTGAAAAAGTGGCCAGCCTACATCCTGGTCTCTGCTTCTGGTACCTCTTGTTCTTTCTCTCTACTTGGATTATATAAACACAACTATTATCCTAGATCAAACTATTTTTTTTTAAATTTCCATGAGGCAACCAACCACTAATGTAAAGTATCATTAATGGCAGCTTCATTCTGAGCAGCCTGCTAGATAAATTCTATGGGCAGAAGTAAAATTAATAATAGAATCATAGATATAGGACTGAAAATGACTGAGACTCAGAGATATTAAATTACTTGTCCAAGGTTACATAAAGAGGAAGTGCAAAAATTGGGATTTGAACTCAAGTCCTCAAACTCCAGAAACATTCCTTTTTCCATTTCCCTGTACCATCTCCCAATCTGAAATTTGAATCTATTCTAGCAGTAATCAAATTAATCAGGGTTTCAAAAAATCTTGATGGTTCTCTTGGTGCACTCAATAAAAGAAATAAAATAAAATAGTAAATTTACTCTGCACAAATTAAATGTGACAGATGGTGTTTTGTTATTTAGATGAGTAGCAACCCACTTAGTTTTCAGAAGGTTCCTTAAATAGTCCCACTGCATCATCCCTGTAAATACCATATCATTCTTGTAAAGCCTTTACCTTCCTCTAAAGACCAGCAAGTAAACAAAAAAGCATAAATTCTCCAAACCCAAAGAAATTTACTTACCTTACACAGAATTCAGAAAAATAAAGCATTGATGAAAAGAAAAAAAAAGAATTTCTAAAATGCATTTATTATTAGACTACTTCACAAAGTACAACATAATTCATTAATGTATTTTTTTCTTCACCCAAATATTGTTCTTCTTGTATGAGACTTCCCCTGAATCCCAGAAATCTTAAGAAATAATTATTACTGAGGTTTAGGAAGTGTCATTGACCATTTACACATTCATTAGTTGAGATTGTCAGACCTTGTGCAAGAAATTGATAGCTGATCTTGAAACTAAATGGAAGAATTCAGATTAAAATCTCCTGTGTGAGCCACTAAAAAAATTCCCATCTTCATGTATTCAGGGAGAAAGAATTCTTGCAACATCTCTGGTATATGCCCAAGGACAAGGAGATACAAACTAAAATTGCAGACAATTACAAACTGGAATTGACAGTGGAGGTTACTGTGCAAAGACAATATTCAATTGTAAGGAATGAAAGGTTTTCGTTTGTTTTAAATCAAAGAGACCTTTGGGGCAGCAGTATTTATGCTTTCAGAAGAAAAAAAAAACATTTTTAGTTTCTAAGTCTTTATCCTTCTCCCCTGTCACACCCCTTATCCCTCTATTTTGCTTAGGAGAGGCAACCTGGGCATTGCAGACACCCTTGGAGTCAGAAAGACTAGGGTTTGAGTCTAGCTAATGATGCTTTGAAAAATGATTTTTAATAACCATTACCTCAGAGATTCAGAGCTTTCCCCAGTCCCTTTCTTCCAAAGTTCAGTTTCTTCTTCAGAAGACCATCATGGATAATGAATTACAATTGAGTCTCTTTATCCTTGTTAATCCCAACCCAAGTTTAGAGGTGACTTAATCTAGGGAAGGCCTATTGTGTTCTCCTCAGTTTAGGTGGAGATAGATTCTTAACAAGATTTTTTCTCCTTTTCAACTTCCTTATCCAGAAACCAACCAGTGTGGCAAATCTTTCAGAAAGACTTAGACAGGCCAAGATTTAATCAGACTGGAACAGATACTCTAAGTTTGGGCTATATTCCTGCTCATAGTGTTTGCTCAGACAGATCTGGAGAAAATGTTGATTCTCCCTATTGTCAAGACAAGTGATATGGAAATTGATGTCTCTTTGACCAAGATTTAGGTGACCTAAATCATATACCCCAAGACCATCATTTAAACATACTCCAACTCTCAGTGTGTTGACCTGTCACAGTTAATTGGCACCACTTGCAAAAATCTCTTCGAAGAGCATATAAACTGTCTACCCCAGCCCAAAGAGGAGCTCCCAGTTCCAAACTTTACTTCCCATGCACATATTTGTTACCTACTTTGAGAGAAATAAAACATGGAATAGGACAACCTAACTCTGTCTTTCTTAGACCAACACAGGTTGACAATTTATAGTGGTGGTGTAACCCTGAGTTGCTAATCTGTTGGTAGAGGAGATTTTCCTTACTCAGTAGTTGCCAATTGTAATGAAATCACAGATCCAGTCCCTCTATCATTATTTTCCTTAAATGTCTGAACACCCACTACCTACTTAACAACATTCATTAGGTCATTCCAAAAAGCCTACTCATTGTTAAAGTCACAGTCTGAAAAAGTAGAACTTTTGTTGGTCTTGAAGGGAGAAGCCCAGTCTCGGAATTATCATACTGATACCTTAAAGTTGTATGGTGATGATCAAGTCACTTATATTCTCTGAGCCTCAGTTTTCTCATTCATGAAATGAGAATAATATTGTCTGCCTTATAAGGCTGTTGCAAAGCTAAATCATATAGTACTTGTATATTTTGCAAACTTTATTTTGGTGGGGTTTGCAAGAGTGCTGAATTCACTCTCTAATTTCATTGCTGTAGGGAACTCCCAGTGAAGAAACACTCTACCGGTATAAAGTCCTTATTTTTCTGTATACCATATAGTTTTAAAACATTTTCTGTGACATTGTGAGAAAGTGACTTCCCCAAGTTAATTCAGCCAGTATGTGCTAGTGATAGAATTTGAACTTAAATTTTCCTAATTTAGAGGTCATTTCTCTCTCCACTACCCCACTATAGCCTCATATTGTAAACCTTAAAGACCTTGAATTATAGCAGCTTGCATTTTATGGTATCTTAATATTTGCAATTCATTTTTCATACATTATGATGTTTTATCTTCATAATAAAGCTGTGAGGTAAGAGCTATTATGTTCTTATTTGACAAAGAAGGACATAGGCTATAGCCTTTCAGAAAGGTTTAGACATTTATTCCAAGATCATAGAGCTAATAAGAGTCTGATGAAGGATTCCTAGGGAGGTCTTTCCTCACTCCCAAGTCCAAAACTTGTATCTGTCAAGATGCCTTTATATAACCATCAGCTATCTTTGTGATTTTTAGGCTTTGAATCAGATAGTTAAATATGACTGGATTAGGGAGCCTGGGTGTTTGTTGGTCTTAAATCTTTTCTCTTATCCTAGATCAATGTCAATGGAAAACAAGGTGGATCAAAGGCAAAAAGTCAAAATAACCTCAAAGAGCCTCAGGCAATTCTCTCAATTCATTGATTTTAGAGGTGGGTAAGGGGGAGGATATTTCTTGCCTACCAGAACTACCTTATGGAAGATGCTATGGCTGGTAATGTTGCCTCTTTTTCTCATTCTTCCCAGTGGGAGGCCACTGTCTTATAAAAGTAGGGAGAAGTTTGAAAAATTAGAGTTGTTGTCATCTTTCAGGACAGATTACAGCAGGATCCAGGGGTACAGAGAATAGGCTCCTGAGACAATGCATTTATCAAGATAACAGGAGAAATGTGGGGTTTGAGTTTAACAACAAATACTTTCTGTCTAAATTGCTGAGTTCAGAAGGCAGAGACTGTAGTTATACAACAAAGAGGAAAAGGGTGAAATGTGAAGAGCCAAGGAATCAGCCACTTTGTCTGCATGACACCAAAGAAAAAGTCTGCTGAATTTTCTTCCACTGAACTAACTGCATTTCTCTGAATGTTCTGCTGTCGCTTACCTAACACAAGCTAAGGCTGAATACAGAGTGCTGCATGTTTCTGTCTGTAACCTAGGACAAGACTGTCTCATTACTCAAATCTCCTCTTTAAACTTTGAATTCCTAGAAAGTTTGGTTTAATAACTGAATCCTGAAGCAAATAAGGTTTTTACTTTTTCTGAAAATGGAGAGGAAGCAATAGGGCTGTTATGGGAATTGTTTACTTCCTTTTATTTCTCCTGGAGCTTTTGGTTAATATTAACTTCATATGGTTAATATTAACTTCATATCATAACCCAGGCCTGTCCCGTGGGATGTGAAAATTTATTTATAGTCTTAAACATTCCTTAGATAAGACAGGATCTTAACTATCTCCCACTCCTTAGTGACATGTAAATCTTCCTCAATTAGCCTAATTGTGAATTCTCTAGAAGCATTTTAATCTGTAACCTGATTTAATTTATCTATTGAGTTTGTTTGATGAAGTTTGTTTCTTTAGGGGATGTATGAGATTATGACTCTTTAAATTTGTTCAACTGTTATGACATTGTAGGAAGCATGAGGTTATGAATCTATCTTTTCCTTAACTTTTATGGCTTAAGGAATATACAAGATTGCAATATATAAAAAGAATTATTTCTCCATCTCTTTGATGTAATTTTGTCTATAAAAAGCCTTGTTAGAATCCTAATCAGGGTTCAGGTTATTTCTGGGACCTGAATCTATTTTGAAAATAAGAATGGTAATGATAATGATAATTGTAATGGTAATAATAATAATAAACTTTGGCTTTTACTGCTATAGTTTCTGAATTGTGATAAATACATATATATATTTGGAAGCAATTACCTGCCACATGAACTTAGAGAGCAGATTTTTCTCCCAAACCAGAACATAGAAAAAGTGCACTGGTTCTGGAGTCTGAAGCCCTGGGTTTAAATCCCATTCCTAACATTCAACTATGTGACCTTGGACTAGTTGCTTAGTTTAGTCCACTAATCATGAACAATTCATGAATCTTGGTTTCCTCAACTATAAAGTGAGTGGGTTGGACTAAATAGCATCTGATCTATGATCCAATGAAAACGTTTTGTTGTTGTTGTTGCTGTTGTTGTTTGTTCACTTGTTTGTTTGTAGATGACCAGAATAATCTTGAGGCCTAATGAGCATTGTGGAAGCTAGGAGGCTTTTCGAAGCCTATGGACAAGGGCCTTTGAGGCTGTATACAAGCATTGCACTGAAAGGCATAGATTGGGCAATGCTATCATATGTCCTTAAGAAGGAGGATTTAGGGGAAAAAAAACAAAACTTAAGTTTTGTCTCTGCTTCCATAATTGTCATCAGTGGTAACTAGCTAGATCCCTGTATCCCAAGAATATGAAGTAAGAAACAAAAACATATAGCAAGTTATTTTTCAACTGCTTTTGAAATTGGGGAATTTGGGAAGCACTTCATCAATTTGATGTACTTCCTTTGAGATCTGCCCTGCTGGTATTGATCTAGGAACTGGAGGAAGAGTGAAATTATCTGGTGATGATACTGTAAAATAATGAAGTCTCCTATATTCTTTGCCTTTTCCCTAACTCCTTTCTTGACCCCTGTATAATCATTCTTTTCAAATTATGCTTTTATAGTCATCTCTTATTAGTTAATTGTATTTACCTATTAGAAACTGATCTTTCCAAATCAGATTTGGGACTAGACACATTGTTCTCTGGATAGCTTTTTCTACTTGTGATTTCAAATAGGGAATTAAAATGTTTTCAATATTTATAAAAAGCTACGACCAGTATGGGAGTATGATTTTTTCCTTACGTGGAGGTGATAAAGGACTATAATGATGTCAGTAGAAGCCTTCCCACCCAATCACTTAAAGAAGGCCCAGGGAAATGCAAAACCCCTATGTCACTCTGTCACTTAGACCAGTAGTAATAGCTACAAATCCTTTTTCCTGTATTGGTAAGTCTAAATATCAACCAGCTGGCAATTTCCCAGGAAGCATCCCTCTGCTTAACCAGAACAAATCTGTTCCCAGGTCTAGACTCCTTAATCTCTTCCCCCAGTGTTGGTCCTGTTAGACCATATAAGAATCCTATAAAAAACCCCACCAGAATTTATTCTTTTGTAAATGGAGTCCAATTTGCTCTAGAGCCTAAGTGGGATAGCTATCTTTAGCTAGGTTCTCAGCAGAATACTTTGTGTCCATCTACCCTGATTGCCCCTTCTTATTGTATCTCCACTCAATAAATATTTAGTTAAAACTCTCTTCAGGTCCTTGACAGTAGAAAGATGTTGAGAACAAGCTGAAGTAAAGAGGAAGTGGGGCTTCAATCATGTCTTTATGTCCAATTTGCTATACCAGAGATTTCAGGGAATTTTCCCCTTGGGTGAAATCTGAGACTTTCCTCTTGGTTGAATTATCTTGAACCCAAATGGAGAGCTCATTTTGTGTCTTCTCTGCCATATAATCTCATTTGTGTATGTTCTTTGATTTTTCTTTGCTCTCTGTTCAGATAATTGAGTTTATTTGTTATAGGTGTGCATTCTGGAACTGGCATCTGGTAGGAAGGGGTACATTAAGACTCAGCTTGAGGGCCTCCTTTCCCGGTGAGAGGTAATGATGAGAAATGTAACTTGACCTTAAAAATTTCCCCTCTAGAATAACTATATTTAAGAGTGTAGGTGAATGTAACTCTAGCCTAGCATTCCCTATCTCTCAGAAGAACAGAATGGCAAGCCTTTGTCACAACTTCTTTCTTCCCCTCCTAGAAGGAATAAAAGTCTTTCCTGGAGAAGAGTGGGGGAGGAAACTTTACAGACAACTATTTTTGCTTCTCTTTGAACCATATCTAGATAGACCCATTTGGGCATCCATAACCTTTGTGGGCAAAAAGGAAACAGTACATGTAGCATCCAGCCCTACACAAACACACGCACACACACACACACACACACACACAGTATCCCATTCATAGAACAGGAGTGAAAAGAGTTTGGTATATGGGCCATGACCAAGAGTAACCTCTGATCATTGATGCCCTTCTTCCTACAATGCCTCTCCTCTCCAGTGACTAATACACATTTTTAACATTCTCTACTTCTTGTCTAAAATCTGGTTATTTTCTTAACCCAGATTCTCTCTTTTTCTGTCTGTGCTCCCTTAATATCTCATGTGAGGCCTTAAGCTTCACCTGCTGTCATTAAAAGCACCTCTATTATTATAAAAGGTCTATTGCTTCAAGCACTGACTGATCTGTTTGTAAAAATCTTAAATCTCACAGCTCCTGGAGTGGAATAGGACAGGGGGTGTGTCAAATCAATGTGTATTCTGGAGAGATTGGACAAACCTGGACAGGATACTCATTACTTTTATCTGTGAGTAAGCAACTAGGAAATTATCATAAGGAGGTCTTACAGATAGAAATATGATGATATTAGGGCAATGGATTAAGTGAAAGGGCCTTGGGTGGGGTAAGTATGATTCTTTCCTGGCTTTGTGGCAACCCCTGTTACATCTTTCAAGTAATAACATGCAAGGAAGACCACAATAAGCTCATAGAATGTAATTTTTTTTCCAGTAGGGGTTGTTTCATTATTATTATTTTTTAAAGCATTTGAGGTTAAGTAACTTGCCCAAGGTCCCACAGCCAGTTTTTTTGTGTGGGTGTTAAGTATCTGAGGCCGGAACCAATCCCTAGTCCTCCCAACTCTGGGGCCAGCGATCTTACTCACTGTGCCACCTAGCCGCCCCGATATTACTATTATTTTTTGGTATATGCATAAGAATAGCAGCAGTAGTGCTGGTAGTAGTAGTAGTTGTTTTGGTAATATTTACATAGCACCTCCTATGTGCCAGGCACCGTATAAAGGACACTTTGCAAAGATTATTTCATTTGATACTCACAAGAACCCTGGAAGATAGGTTTTATTGTTACCTCCCTCTTATAGTAAAGAAAATCAAGCAAATTGAAGTTAAGTGACTTGCCCAGGGTCAGACATCTGCTAAGTGTCTAAGGCTGGATTTAAATGCAGGCCTTGCTGATTTTGAGTCAGCACTCTCTCCACTGCACCAAGTAGCTAGCCTCCCTAGTACTTATACCTGCCACAAAGCACTGACTAATACATCAGTTGATTGATATTGAGACACATTGTACAAATTACCTCATCTATTCAGTATTCTTTTATTCTTTCTGTTTTTTTGTAAAACTTTATACAAATCAATATAGATTTGATATTATCATTATTTTCTGTAAAATGGAGTTAAATGAGGTGTTTGGTAATGTCTGTTACAAATTTCATATTCTATCATTCTATGATTTTTACCTCCACAGAAACTTCCAAGGAAAGGAGAAATGTGTCCTTCATCCTGAATACATAAGATAAGGTTGACACTAGACAGGACTAAAGAGATCCTTTCACTTTCCTCATGAAAATGACTTCTCTAGATATTTTGGGAAGCCTATCACCTCCTGTATGAAGCCAATTTGAAAGTATGCCTAGATGTCCACAATGAGAAAACAATCAAGCTCAATTAGAATAGCTACCCTAAATAGCATACTGTTTAGTCATGTCTGACTCTTTGTGAACCCATTTAGGGTTTTCTTGGCAAAGATACTAGAGTGACTTGCCATTCTTTTTTTTTATTCTAGCTCATTTTTAATGATGAAGAAACTGACATAAACAAGGTTAAGTGACTTGCCTAGCATCACACGGTTAGGAAGTGTCTGAGGCAAGATTTGAACTCAGGAATATGAGTCTTCCTGACTTCAGCCCTGGTACTCTAGTCACTCTGCCACCTAGCTTTCTGACCTTAATGAGAAAGAACTGTATCTGTATGACATTTTGTTGTTGATTTTACCATATGTCTGAAAGAGACAATGACTGAACTAGGAAAGACCTTAATGTTTTCTAATCAAACTTCTGTGTTTTATCAGTAAGAAAACTAAGGAACAGAAAAAAAAATGACTTCTTTAATGTGAGGTGTTAGGGCCAGGGTTCATCCTCAGTTTTGATTATAAATGCAGCACTCTTTCTACTTAATCAAGTCAGCAAGTAATAATTAACTGCTTACTATATACTAGGTGCCGTACCGTATCAGCAATGCAATATTCACAATGCCTATGGAAATTACAGATATGCTGATGTAATTATCAATCACAAATATATCAGGCTTGCTATATGGGGGAATAAGCTGGAACATTTATTAAAATACCGAAAGACTGAGTCCTAAAACCAGAAAGTCAAAGCCATCAGAGTAGTTATGGAATTGGCACAGGTAGATAAAGTAGAAACCACCCACATTCTCAAGCCTTTAAAACAGAACAGGCTACCTCAGGCAAAGGTCCTCCTCTCCCCACTCACAACAACCACCCAGCATCCAGGAAGCATGCTCCCAGCAGCTCCAGCCCCTGGCAGTCCTCAGCAGGAGTCCTTATCAGAAATTCTGGCTGACTCAAAAAGGGGTTCGCGCTTCTGCTGCTGCTGCCTCTGCTGCTGCTGCCGCCATCGCAGCCACTGCTAGCCACCTCAGGAACTCTAGCTTGGCTTCTGCTTCCTCTTGCTCTGCCCCTTCCTGCTACATCAGCAAGTCCAATGGGGCATGGAAGATCTTTAAATCCCATAACCCTTACACGTACTAATACTTTGAAGATAAAAGGAAAGACAAAAAATACTCCCTGAGATCAGGGCAATTACAATCTGATGGGTGTAGGGGGGATAAAATGAAAATAATTATGTACAAATAAGATATGTGAAGAATAAATGGGAGATGACCAACAGAGATAAAATGAAGAAGGATAAGGAAAGTTTTCTTATAAATGATGAGACTTCAGATGAGATTTGAAGGAAGCCAGGAAGCAAAGATGAAGAGAAAGAGAAAATTCCAGGCATGGGGGATAGACAGTGAAAACTGCCCAGAATCAATAGATGGAGAGCTTTGTATGAGGAACAGCAAGAAGGCCGATGTCACTGGATGACAGAGTATGTGGAAGTGAGTAAGGTATAAACCAACTGGAAATGTATTAAAGAAAGGTTATGGAGGACCTTAAAGGCCAGAAGATTTTATATTTGAACTAGGAAATCCAAGACCTGATGAGGGTTGAAATCAAGTGTGTTCAATTTGACAGTTAAAATAACCTGCTACTTGTCTAAATTTAATGTTTTACTTTTCATTAGAACATCAGTAATTATGTGGAAGAAATCTCAAAAAAAATTTCTGATAATAGAAATTATGCTATAATAGAAAGAAAATTGCAAAATGAGTCAGAAGGAAAGCTTGAGTTGTGACCACATTTCAGCCACCTGATGGCAATATGACTTTGGTCAAGTCATTTTCTGATTCAGGCTGAATTTTCTCACCTATGAAAGAAAGGTTAACAGAAGGTGAAGGAAAATATTAGGTGGATTCTTCATGTCCTTTTTAGCTTTAAGATTTGATGGTAATTGACTCTGTGCACAATTAGATTTTAGAACTTTGTTAATCTTTGTAGCTTCCTACAAGATTTAGGGCACATTTCTGAAACCATGTAATTCAACAGATTTTTTTTTCCTATAGAATTAAGGATAATTTTACCATAGAGTTAAATAGGGTGTGAAATTGGGTCTATGGATTCTTAAGCAAAGAAGTCACCTATGAAATTCTTAAAGATATTCAGAGGTTAGACTGACTCAGAAAATCATCCAAGTTTTCCAGTCCTTTCTTGAATCCTCACTACTCCAACTGTCATCCTCTATTGTGCTCATCACTGCCCCACACACCTGAGATCATAAATCATCTTTTATTCTTTCTTTCTTCCTTGCTCTAACAGCAGCCAACATAGTTGCATTGCTTAGAGATGTTTGGGGGTGGGAGGAGGGAGAAAGCTAAGTGTGCAGTTTGTTTGCCAACCTGCCTTCCTTCCTCCCTACTCCCTACCCCCAATGCTTTATGTACCGTTAAATGCAGTACATCTAAAACTGTCCATAAAATGTTCTAGGAAGCACCTGGTACAAATAACAGTGGAAAACTACTCATCTGTCTGGTATACACAAAAACCAGTACTTCAGACAGCATTGTAGAGATAATAAACAATAAAATAAAGAGGTGAAGCCGTCCATAGATAATTGAGTACAAAATAAGGCACTCTGTTGTATTACATTAGTGACAGCTAGAATGAGCACATATTCCACTCAAGGATTTTGTTTTAGAGTGGTGAGATTCAAAAATCTATATTGCCTATAATTCCTCTGATGCAGAAATTAGAAACAAGGTTGAAAGAAGACCAGGTACTAAGTGCTGATAGAGTACAGTATGTCCAATTTCCCTACAATAAAGATAATGGTGATAATAAAAAAAAAGAAAATTGCTGTTTTTATTAGTCTTTTACTACATTAAAGGTTCTCCTCCAACAAGATAACTCCCATGCCTGCTTCAAAATCACACAAGATTCCTTGAAAGATGAGGTAAGAGGTAGGTTCTCTAGATACTGTCTGCTTCTAAAAAAAAAAAAAAAGAAAGAAAGCAAAATATGACCGTGGAAATGTATGGTTGCCAAATCTCTTTGCTTCGGTTATGGAAGATGTCCAGTGCAGAAACCAGATCAAGAAGGGATTCCACATAGATGATGAGGAATTGTAGATTCTTTTCCTTAAAGGTAATTTTGTACTGATTTCACCAAACCCCAGGACATTGAAGAACCTCTGGAAGGAGATCCAAAATCAACCAAAAGATTGTGGCTTATGTATACATGAGGAAAGGGGATAACAACAACAAAAAAGATGAAATATCTATTATCCTGATTATGATATGCAATTGGGTGGATCATCCATAGAATTTTCCTGTCATTAATAATGAGTGATATTAATATGACATTTTTAAACCTTGCAAAACATTTTCAAACATTCCCTCATCTGAGCCTCACAGATACAGAATACAGGTAATATCCCAATTTTGTACATGAGGAGACAAAAGCTCAGAGAGTTCAAATGACTTGTCCGTGGACTCATGCATACCATGCTTGATTTGAAACCAGTTTTCTCCAGGTCCCTCTTGAATCTACATTCTGTCTTTCATAGCATTTTTTTGTTTATTTTTTGGAGAGACATTAATATGATTACATTCTGCCTTTCATAGCATGGTTTTTTTTTGTTTTTTTTTTTTTGGAAGAGATATTAATATGGCTTCAGAATTGGTTAGAAAAAGGAGATTGGAATGCCTTGCATTTGGAAAATTATATTGCTATTTCATTGAGCTCAGGCTGTTCCTTGAGGGGTAGAGAAAGGTTCACCCTTCCATTATCTATCTATCTATCTATCTATCTATCTATCTATCTATCTATCTATCTATCTATCTATCTGTATGTCTGTCTATCTACTTATATTTTATTTTTGGTTTATGTCCTCAATTCTCTCTTTCTCTTATATACTTTCCCATCTACCATTATGGCAAGCAATATTATATCCATTGCACATATGAACTCATCAAAAACCTATTTCTAAAACATTATTTTGCCAGTGTTAAAAATGGCAAGAAAAAGAAAGTGAAGAAAATATGCTTCAATATGCATTCGGAGTTCATCAATTTTCTCTCTGGAGCTGGACAGCATTTTTCATCATGAATCATCTGGAATTGTCATGGATAATTGTATTGATCAGTATAGATAAGTCTTTAGTCTTTCATTGATTATTGTAATGTTGCTGTTACTCTGCATAATTTTCTCCTAATTGTACTTGCTTTGCTTTGTAAAGCTCATCTAAGTCCATCCAAGTTTTTCTCAAATTATCCCCTTTGTCATTTCTTACATCATAATAATATTCCATTACAATCATTATCCATAATTTGCTCAACCATTTCCAAATTAATAAGGATTTTCTTAGTTTCCAATTCTTAGTCATCACAAATAGAATTTCTATAAATATTTTTGTATATATGGGTCATTTTCAAAAGGCTGAACTTTTTTGACATCATTTTTTTCAATGTTCCTGTGAAGTAATGGAGGATAGAACATCACTGTGTCTATAGAATCCAATTCATAGGCCACCTGAAAAGCAATGGAGAAGTTAATGATGGTTGTGAGGAGGTTTCAACATCTTACAAAATAAAATTTCTCACAAGAGTAAAAGGGTAAAATATATCAGAGAGATGTATGACCAGAAGAGAAGTTGGACCAGTCATATATTGAAAACAAGAGGAGTACTAGAGGAAACCATTCATACCTCCACAAGGTCAAGAGATCTAGCAGAAGGTCCCAGCATGTTTATAGACCCACTGTGTAAGATGATATGGGAAGGCATAACTGAGTGCAGTGGAAGATAAGATATATGTATGAGTTGTGGTCAGAGGAAGAGAGTAGTCACAGATCCATCAATATATTAAAGGAATATTCTTATAAAGTCATTAATGGATTTTCCTGAGAGGTCACTTATTACTAGCTAAAGTAAGCAAGAAAAAGAGAGTGGCCATTTGGACATGATTTCCTTCCACTGAGAGTATAGTTCCTTCTATCTCAGTCTTGCTAAATATTATATGCTTCATTTCATCACAAACATAATCCATTATAAGATAGAGACTAACTGGATGCAAGCTGTTTTTATTATCTCTTTCCCTAGTGATGTCTTCCCCCTTTCTGATTTTATTTGGTTCCTTCTTCCCAGGCACTAGAAGGCAGAAGGTCACATATTTTCTTGACAGTTTCATAGCAAGGTCACATTCCTTACAACAAGATACTAGAAAATACCTGGCAAGGCTATTCATAAGAATTGAGAATATGGGCAACTTCCTACTAATTAATAGATCACCCTCTAGATCCTTCTCTGGCCTTATAACACATGACTTACCTTTCCTCAAATCCCAAAAGAAAATATTGATAAATATCTGAATGTCCTTCTCTATGGTGATTTTAAAAAATACAGTTAGGAATAAAATCTTTGCTCCTAAAATGTTTCCTCAAGTATTACTATACCTGAAATTCTTTTATTCATGAGCTCTTTCTTTGGGTGAAACAATGCTACCTCCCTGGATTTCTTTGGGGGTAAATATAGTGCAGTGAAAAAGAATCCTGAATTTGGAGTTAAATGACCTTGGTTCAAATGGTAGTCCTGCAACATAATATTTCTATAACCTTGGGAAAATTATTTAATGTACTGCTCCATCATCATTAAAATATGAAAGTTAAACTATTAGCCTTGAATAACTTTATGGACTACAGTTAAGAGAGGGATCAACTAAATCTGGACTAGAACTTTGCAGGACCAATACTTTTGTTGGAAATGAGTTAAATTATGAGCCAAATTCTACCCCTCAACCTGCCTAGTTGATGTAGAAGAGATTATGCCCTGGAGGTTTTTGGGAAAATGTCTGTGTTCTGTTCTGTTTCCTTCTTCTAAGTAAATATCTCTCTGTAAAATCTTCTTTAAAATATATATAAATATATGTATATATATATATATATATATATATATACATTTGCATAAATGATGGACTTGCTTAGATTGGAGTTCTTAAGCTAGAGTAGTTGAACTTTTTTTTAATGGTCAAGTCTATTTCAAAATAAGCATTTTCTTACAAAATTTTTACAAAATTCCCTTGTAATCCTATATGCTGTTTATGAATTTAACAACATGAACCTTCACCAAGAGGTCCATGACACATACAGAAAAGGTTAAGAATCCCTGCTCTAACTGAAATTTAGATTTCTTTCAGTTGTTCAAAAACATTATGAGAAGGGTACATCAGCTTCACCAGGCATTGAAATGGACCCATGAAGACCACTGCACACATGCACATATGTACACACAGAACATTTAGAATCTTCCACTTAGACAATCTCCTAGTTCCCTTTCATCTCTAACAAATATGTTTATGTTTAAAAGTCAGAGGTTAGATTTTTTTTTTTTTAAGCAATTGGGGTTAAGTAACTTGCTCAAGGTTATCTGGCCAGTTATTTCTGGGTGTGGTGCTAAGTAGCTGAGCCCGGATTTGATCCCCAGGTCATCCTGACACTGGAGCCGGTGCTCTTACTCGCTGAGCCACCTGGCCGCCGCTAGAGAGGTTAGACTTTTAATACAATGGATATGCACTGAAACTTTTATTGTTCAGTTGTTTTACAGAACCGTCTGACTCTTCATGACCCTAATTGGGGTTTTCTTGGCAAAGATACTGAAATGGTTCTCCATGTCCTTCTCCAGCTTGTTTTACAGATAAAGAACTGAGGCAAACAGGGTCACACAGCAAGTAAGTAACTGAGGCCAGATTTGAACCCTGAATGATGAGTCTTCCTGACTTCAGGGCCAAAAAGTTGTCCACTACTATATTGCATTGAAATTTTATCCTGGGGGCAGCTAGGTGGCACAGTAAGTAAAGTGCTGCCCTGGAGTCAGGAGGACCTAAATTTGGTTCTGGCCTAAGAGACTGTAACACCCACAAAAAAAATAAACTAGCCATGTAACCTTGGGCAAATTACTTAACCCCAATTGCCCTCCAAAAGGCAAAAAAAAAAAAAAGAAATTTTATCCTGGGTGTTAAACTTTATGCTCAGACCAATGGCATCAAACTCAAATTAAAATTGATCTCTGCAGAACCCCATATTGATTTAGAAAGTCACAAATTAGCATCAGCTATGTGGTATAGCATTTTTAAAATTTTGTTTAATAGTTCACAATTTACAATTTGGTTCAGGCAGCTCTCAGGAGTGCTATGAGCCAAATGTCTTATGTTTGACACCTCTGTTCTAGGCAACTAAGACAAAAGTTGTACTTTTGTTAGAGGAAGTTTCTTCACCAGGAGTTCAATCTGCTTAATCAAATTACAAGTCTAGTCCCTATTTCTATGCAGTTAGATTCAACAAACATTTTAAAGTGCCTACTATGTGGCAAGCGCTATGCTAAGTTCAGAGGATAGAAATAAGAAAAAGAAAGAGGTCCTGCCCTCAAGGAATAAGTCATATCCCACTCATAAACATAATTCATACTGAAATATCCCTCAGCTCTCTTTCCACATGAGACATTAAGTCAGAATTTTCTGAGAAGTTATTCTTTTCCTTCCTTATGCAAAATGATATCAGGTGGGACTTTCAAAGTTGCCTTCAGTTATAACTGCATTTCACCCTGATATGGTAAGACAGAAATACAAACCTTCAGGCTAATTTTAACTTGTGCTCTCTGCTTCAGTGAATTTTGCATTCTTCCTTCTGTTTCTCCATGGCCTGTGGAATGCTAAAAGACACATAGAAATGAAGTACAAAGTGGGCAAAGAGAATCTTTTATAACTTATAAAAGAAAGAAGCAAAACTGGAGAAAACTAGACTTGACAACCTGTTCCTTCTCAAAGCCTCCTGATTATTTTCTTTAGACATATGAAAATCTTAAAATAAAAATGTCTCAAGAAATCATTCTCTTGATATCTCTGCCTAATAAGGGTAACACTGACTTGCATTTTACTAAGGATTTCCACAGAGACTTGAATTTTATCGTCAGTAATATCTGACATCTATGATGTGATCTCATTAGGCTTATGCAGAAAATTTTCTTGATTGCAAAAGGAAACAATAAGATTAAAAACAAAACAAACAAACAAACAAAAAAGGACTCAGGGTCTGCCCTAGAAAAGGGAGTAATGTTTTTTTTTTTTTTTTTAACAATTTCAGTCCTACATCTCTAAATTTTCTAACCAACAATTGACCCTTATTTGAGTTTAAAATTTATGGGCTTTCTGGTGACCAGGTGCGTATGGTTAAAAGTTGCAATCAAAGAGGGGAAAACAGGTGAAAGGAAGAACAATCATTCAGGAAAACAAGGTGAAAAAGTTACTCTTATTAGAGCATATGATGCTGATCTAATAAAACTGACTCTTAAATTTCTAAAAATGGTTGGGAATATTATAAATAAAAAGACAAATGAACAGCAGAGTGATAAATCCTTTATTCCAAGATCTTTTTAAAATATACCTTCACTCAATGAGGTCACTGGAATTGCTCGTGTCTCATTTTCTGTGTTGGTTACATTAAACAGAGATTTTTATACATACACACACGTATTTACCTCACTGAAGAGATATTTCATTGTAGTTATCAAAAGGAGCTCTTGGGGTGGCTAGGTGGTGCAGTGAATAGAGCACTGGCCCCCGGAGTCAGGAGGACCTGAGTTCAAATACAGCCTCAGATACTTAACACTTACTAGCCATGTGACCTTGGACAAATCACTTAACCCTAATTGCCCTACCTTCCCCCTCTAAAAAGCAAAACAAAACAAAAAAGGAGCTCTGACTTTTTTCTTTATTTGTTTTTTGGAGGGAGTAGGGGAGGACAATTGGGCTTAACATATTCAGTCCATAGATGGATGGTTCTGGCTGTATAAATCCATATAAGGAAGTTATGTCTACCCCTATCCATGAAATTAAGTGAAGAGGAGGAGAATTGATTCCCCCCCACCCCGAGATGTGTACATTCTTCTAATGAGGGCATGAGATGTTTTATGCTGAAATCTGGAAAGGGAATGGATTGTTGGAAATATAAATACAAAAGTGAAATAGCCCCTGTCCTTAAAGAGTTTGTATTCTACCAGCAACAGACAATATATCAGGGAAGGTATTGTCAGAGGTGCAGAACCTGTGGCCTCCAGGCCACATGTGGTCCTATAGGTCTTTATTATTATTATTATTTGTTTTAGTTTTAAAAGGTCAATTTAATATTGGTGGGAGGTGTGGGGCAAGGGCAGAAAGTCTGTTTTCCCTACATTGTATTTTCTTTTCTTTTTTTTAATGCTTTATTAACTTCTTATTTACATCATTCGTTTCTGCCAGATTTTGAGTTACAAATTTTCTCCCCGTTTTTCCCCCATCCATCCCCCCAAAACAGCAGTCCCACAGGATATCCCCACCTTCAATCTGCTATCTCCCATATTTTCTCCCATACCCATTTTGACTTTTCCAGTGGATCTCTATGCCTCAGTGCCTGTACATCCCATTTCTTAATTACATGTAAGATGGTATTAATAATAGTATATATATATACATATATATATAATATGTATATATATATATATATACACACACACATATATATATATTTGAATATTTGATTTTAAAACTTTCAATCCCAGATTCATTCCCTTCCCCCCCTGCCACCAACCCCCACTGGGGAGACAAGCAGTTCAGTACAGGTTGTACATGTGCGGCTAATGCAAAACAATAACATAGTAGATATATTGTAAAAGACTGACTACATTTCCCTCCCACCCGTTCTATTCTCTACTTTGATCCTGTCCCTTTTCAAAAGTGGGTGCTTCCAACTTCCCTCCCCCCCAGCCTGCTCTCCCTTCCATCATCCCCCCTTCTCATCCCCTTCCCCCCCATTCTCCTGGAGGGTGAGATCCCCTATTTAGTGTGTATTTCCCTCCCTCCTCAAGCCAGATTCAATAGGAATAAGGTTGACCCATTCCCTTCTGCCCTCCTATTCTTCCCCTCCATTGCAACCTTTCTCCCCTACCTCTTCTGTATGAGATAGTTTGTCCCAATCTGTCTCTCCCCATCTCCTCTCATTATACTCCTCTCGCCTCTCAATTTCACCTTTTAGGTATCATCCCTTCCTGTTAAATTGGTCCCGTTCCCTCTATCTATGTATACTTGTAAATGTATATACACACATTCACATATGTATTCATATGCCCGCATACCCTCATATAAAGACATATATATATATATATATATATATATATATATATATATATATTTCTAATCCCTTCAACTACTGAGAAAAGTTTCATAAGTTACAATTATTGTTTTTCCCTGTAGGAGTGTTAATAGTTCAACTTTGATAAGTTCCTTATGATTTCTTTTCCCTGTTTACCTTCTCATGCTTCTCTTGCTTCTTGTATCTGAATGTCAAATTTTCTATTCAACTCTGGTTTTTTCAGCAAGAATTCCTGAAAGTCCTGTATTCCACTGAATGACCATATTTTCCCCTGAAACATGATACTCAGTTTTACTGGGTAGGTGACTCTTGGTCTTAATCCCAGCTCCCTTGACCTCCGGAATATCACATTCCAAGCCCTTTGATCCCTCAGTGTAGAAGCTGCCAGATCCTGGGTTATCCTGATTGTGTTTCCACAATATTCAAATTGTTTCTTCCTGGCTGCTTGTAATATTCTCTCCTTAATCTGGGAATTCCGGAACCTGGCTATTATATTCCTTGGAGTTTTCTTTTTGGGATCTTTTTCAGGAGGTGATCGGTGGATTCTTTCAACCTCTATTTTGCCCTCTCGTTCTAAAACATCAGGGCAGTTTTCTTTGAGAACTTCCTGGAGGATGCTTTCTAGGTTCTTACTTTGGTCATGGCTTTCAGGTAGTCCAATAATTTTTAACTTATCTTTCCTGGATCTATTTTCCAGGTCAGTGGTTTTTCCCAAGAGATATTTCACATTGCCTTCTATTCTTTCATTTGTTTGGATCTGTTTGACAGCATCTTGATTTCTCATAAAGTCATTAGATTCCATTTGCTCCAATCTAATTCTGAAGCAATGATTCTCCTCATTGAGCTTTTGAGATTCTTTTTCCATCTGGCAAATTCAACTTTTTAAGGCATTCTTCTCCTCATTGCCTTTTTGAGCCTCCTTTGCCATTTCAGTCAGTCTGTTTTATAAGGTATTATTTTCTTCAGTCAGGCTGTTGACTCTCATTTCATAATTTTCTTGCATTGTTCTCATTTCTCTTCCCAATTTTTCCTCCACTTCTCTTATCTGCTTATTAAGGTCCTCTATGGCCTGTAACCAGCTCGTATTTTCCTTTGAAGCTTTTGGTGCAGGAGTACTGACTTCATTGTTTTCCTCCTGTTCCATGCCTTGCTCCTTCTTATCCCCAAAATAGGAGTGTAATGTTGGAATCTTCTGTCTGCTTTGTTTCCTCTACCTGCTCATTTTGCCACTCAATTATTTGACTTTTGGGCTTTTTTCCACAGTAGGACTCTGCCACCAGACAGGGAAGTTTTCGTCCCAAAGCTGGGGTTTTCTCAGCTGCCGGAGGTATTAGATGGGTGCCCTCTTGGAGGTCTCCACATGCTCTGGCAAGCTGGACACGCACCCCAGGACCTCTACCCTAGTCTGCAATCCAGATCCAAGCAGGTGAAAGCAAGAGCGATTACCCCTCAGACTGGTGCTTGGTCCCCCTACACTCTGCAGGCCAGGAGCTGAAGCTGCCACGTGGAGCTGGCAGGCTATGCTGGTGTCTCAGCGGTTTCTCGCCCCGGGGGTAAAAGCCACACCTTCCCACTTACTGGGTTCCAAAGTCCAGACTGCACTGGCCTCTCACCTTGTCCTTCGCATCTATGTATTGATAAATCTGGAAACGGCCACAGCTGCTGCTGATCTTGAGTCCCTCTGGCTGGCAGCTGGTCAGGCCTGCCCTGGGGCTAAAGCCTTGGCATGGTGCTGGGCTCAGCTCCCAGAGCGCTGCGCTGGATTCCTGCTGGCCTGCCGGTCTGTCCTCAGCTGGAGGTTAGCTTCTCTGTGTCATTTTGTGGGTTTTGCAGCTCCAAAGTTTGTTTAGAGTCCCCTTTTTACATGGATTGGGGAGGGTCGAAGCCGGAGCTCCTCTCTGTCTGGTGTGGCTTTTGGGAAGAGGATGGAATTCTTTCCCCAAACTCCCCTTCTCCTAGGGGCAAAGGGAAGCTTGACTTTAAAGAAGACATCTTCTTCAGCAACAGCAAGTCATGGAAGGTCTTATCTCAAAATAGAGGAAGAAGAGGTATTCAGAACATAGCTAAATAACACCATGAAGGGATCCAGAGGGAATCAATTATCTCATGTATGCTTTCTCTCTCTTTACTTTGATTGATTTAGTTTGATTATGGCATTTGTCAGTCAGTCAACAAACATTGATTAATCATTAACTCTGTCCCACACACTGCATAAGTGCTGGAGTTACAAAGAAAGTCAGAAGACAGTCCCTGCTCTTGAGAAGTCCAGTCTAATGACCAAGATAATACACAAACAACTATATACAAAGAAAGTATATACAGGATAAATTGGAAATAATCAAGAGAAGGAAGGCCTTGATATTAAGGGGGGTAGGGGTGGCTTTCCTCTTGTACAAGGTAGAATTTAACTGCAACTTGAAAGAAGCCTGGGAACTCAGGAGACAGAGATGCGGAGGGAAAGCATTCTAGACATAGAAGAATGTTATGAAAATGCCTGGGATTAGAAGATGTAGTGTCCTGTCTAAGAAACCACAAGGAGACCAATGTCAGTGGAGAGGACATCAGGAGGAAATAATGTATAAAGAGATCTGAAAGGTACACGGAGAGGGTACTGGGAAGTTTGGGAGCTAGGGGATTTTTGGAAGTTTCTTTTGTCTAATTTCACTTTAATGTCTATGCTAATAAGATTGTTAACTTTCACAATGTGAATGCATTGATTTTGATGAATGCATCTTTGTCTGGGGGTGGGGTGGACAATTTGGAACTACCTGGAAGAAGAAATGTATTTCAAAGTGTTGTTTTAAGTCATTTAATATCACTGCAAGAACCAAAATTCTGATTGGGAACCTGTAGGTAGTTATTGATTTATTTCAACAACTTCCTAAGGGCATGATTTCCTTAGTCATCAAAAAGAGGAATCTGGAAAGCTAACTGCCTGAGAAAATATAGTAGCAGCTAATCCCTTGACTTGGTTTGTTTGAAAGAAAAGCACTGCAAAGAGGGCAAGGGCTAAGTATGACTAGAAGGGAAATTATATTCCAAGGGAGGAGTATTTGGGGTTACAAAAAAGATGGGAGGGAGTTGGCAATTATGACTTCCTATCATAGCATGCCTTTTCAATCTCCTTTACTTGATTTTCATCCTGGTCACGTGTTCCAACTATGGTTATTTCATAGCCCTCTATACTAGTCCCTCTTCTCCCTCTCTGTTGCTGAATTTAGTAATTTCATTAATTTAATTATTTATCTCTATGTTGTACTTTTTATACACTAACTTCTCTGCAGACCTCTAGTCTCATATCTCCAACTACATTTCAGACATCATTGAATATCCAATAAACATCTTAAACTCAGTATGACCCAAACCAAATTCATTGTCTTTTCCCCTAAAACTTCCCCTTCTTCCTATTTTTCCTATTACAGTACAGGGTGCCAACATCTTCCCAATCTTCCCAATAACCCAGGTATTATCCTCCACTCCTTACTAGTTGTCACCTTCCATATTGAATCTATGGCCAAGGCATGTTGAATTCACCTTGCAACATCTTTCCAATATGCCCCCTTCTTTCCTCTGACACTGCTACCACTGTGCACACTCATTCCTTCATGCTTAAACTATTGCCGTATCCTGCTGGTGAGTCTGACTGCCATGTTTCTCCCCACTGTAGTCCATCCTCCGTTCAGCTACTGAAGTGAATTTCCTAAAGTGTAGATCCTACCCTGTCACTCCTTTACTCAGGAAACTCCAATGCCTCCCTTTCACCTCCAGAAATATTAAAAATCTCTATTTTGTATTCAAAGCCCTTCATAATCTATTCCCTTCTCCATCTTTATAGTGTATACATCTTATTCCCCAATATACAATTCAATTAAGTAACACTGGCCTCCCTACCATTCTTTGAACAGGACATTTCATCTCTTGACCCAAGGTATTTTCTCTGACTGTCCTCCACACCTGGAATACTTCTGCCTAGCAGCAGTGGGGAACCTGAGGACTCTAGGCCTCAGGGTCCCCATCCATGCAGTGGATTTCCTGACTTTCTTAAAGTCCCAGCTAGAATCCTGTCTTCTAAAGGAAGCCTTGGGGAGATAGGTGGTGCAGTGGATAGTGTGTTGGGCCTGCAATCAGGAAGATTCATCTTCCTGCATTCGAATCTGGTCTCAGACACTTCCTAGCTTTGTGAATCTGAGCAAGCCATTTAACCTTTTTATCTCAGTTCCTCATCTGTAAAATGAACTGGAAAAGGAAAAGGCAAGCCACTCCAGTATCTTTGCCAAGAAAACTCCAAATGAGATCAGGAAGATTTGGACACAACTGAACAACAACATAGGAAGCCTTCCTCAACCCTCAATTTTAATGCCTTCCCTCCATTAATTATGTCCAATGTATTCTGTTTTATGGCTCATTTGAACATTTTCTCTTTTAAATTGTGATCTCCTCAATGGCAGAGCCTGGTTTGTATTTCTTTTTGTATCTCTAGTACTTAGCACAATGTCTATGATATAGTAGGTGCTTAATAAATGCTTATTGATTAACTGACTTATTCCTGCAAATCATCCCAGCTAGGAATAATCACATTATTATATAAACATATATATTATGTAAACATTATATAAACATACATAAACCACATATATTATATAAACATAATGTAAACTTACCAGATCAGGAGTATTTCACCTTTCATGGAATGTTTTTTATATGCTTTTGGCAGTCCCCTTTCTCAGAACAATATTTTTAAACTAGTGAAGAAAATGCTGTGAGAGATGAATGAAAATGAAGATATGATTTTGTTCCTATCCAAATGCAGTTCCCCTGAAATCTTTTCCAATATTAATTTGCCTTCAGTGGAGCTCCTTTGAAATTTAACCTTCCTAGTTACTAAGCTTACCACCATATATTTGACATCTCATTGAATACGTCATTTGATACTAATATATCCTTCCATATTGGTCACTATTCCCAGACTTTCATATTCAGACTAGTTAGCTCAATTATATTTTTCTCCCATCTTCTTCCAAGTTTGACTAAATTAGTGTTCTTGCTGCAGGAAGGTAGAGGTTGAGCCTTCCTGACCTTCAATTCCCCTTCCAACTGCTCACAAGCTGAATAGCCATCCATAACTTTTTTTTTCCCCTTTCATCATATTAAAGGGGAAAATGGATGAGACCTTGGCTCAGCCCTTTTAAAAGCTTTCTGACTCTTGTTCCTGAGGGACCAAGGGAAAAAATATATATAAGAGTAGGATTCAGGCCAGTGGAATGTCAAAAAATAACTTCACCTGAACAGATCTAGGACAGAAACAGTGAAAAAGAGGCATGTATTCTTTATCTGTAGATTCATATGTGTCAGAGAATATTTGAAAACCCTTCCTTCAGTTATAAAATCATAGGATCAAACTGTGAAAGACTTAGCTACTCTGATAAAGACAATGATTCCTGACAATTCCAAAGGATTCATGATGAAAAAATGTCATTTTCATCCAGAGAGAGAACTGATGAACTCTGAGTGTAGATCTGAAGCATGCTTTTTTTTTTAACCTTTGTTTTCTTACGTTGTGTGTATGTATTTTCTTTTGCAATGTGGATAATATAGAAATATGTTTTAAATGACTTCACATGTATAATCAATAAATTGCTTGCCTTTTCAATGGAATAGAGGAGGAAGGAAAGGAGATAAACTTTGGAACTCAAAATTTAAAAAAAATGTTAAAATCTTTTTATGTGTAATTGGGAAATATTTAATGAAATAATTTTTTTCTGAAATGTTATTTTAGATTCAAACACAAATACAGAATAGAAAAAAAGAAACAAAAATATATCATAAACTTAAATATTAGAACTTAAATACAAAGAATACTTAAATACAAAAATCATGTCATGTGCATAGCAGAGTATGAAAGGATTTAAAATATACAACAATAAATTTTCATATCGAGAATGCTTATATGATAAATAATACTCATGTTGATAATTGTCCTTCTTTTCTTTTCTTCCGTGTGAGTTTTCTTTTGTTTGTTCTCTGCTGTGTGCTTTTTTACTTCTTTTTTCACTCCCCCCAACCCTACCCCAGAAGGTCACAATAAAGTTTAGATGTGTTTCCCTCTAGCTATAAATATATGCATACCCTCTCCCACCTCCCAGGGGCTGCAATAAAGTTTAGTCATGTTTCTCCAAAGCTATAGATTTATACATACACATATACATATATACATACATACATGTTATAGGAATGGGAATCTGAAGATCTTCTCTGCCCCTAGATCCTTTGAGAGGCTTAAGTGACTCTGAGAACCTTCCTTGATTTGAAAATATTCTCTGCCCCCTAATAGGCTGAATGTAATCACATGGAGCCTGTGGTGGGAGGCTTGTTTTTCAGGAATATCCACATCTTGTTGCTTTGTGATTGGACAGTGGGTCAAGAGAGTTGTGACATTCTTTGAGCCAGGAGAAGACTATATATACCCTGATGTGAGATTTTTTCTTTGGGGCTCACTTTGAGAAGAGTTGTATGATTTGACCAGTTGAGATTCTGGGCAGCCATTGAGCCCAGCAGCTTTGAAAACCCAGATGTTGGTTCTTCCCTCTCTGGTAACTGACTAGGTATGAATGTAATGGTCAGACAGCTGGAAGCCGTTTTTCTGTCTGCATTTGTTGTCTGCTTATAACCTCAGTTTTCAGGGTGCTGACTTTTTCCCCCTGAACTAGGTAAATGACATATGTTTGATTAAAGCAAGATTGTTAACCCATTTTAAGTTGGTTTCCTTTAGAAAAGCAAATCTAGGAACCTGTGCTAGCAGCTGTCCTGGGTATGCTAGGGTGCTTACTGCTACAATCTATGGATATATACTTTCCCAAAACTATTCTACTACTGAACTTTATTTTTATGTATGTGCATATCTTGTTTCCTATCTCTCCTGCCTCCTCTACTTTACTTTTACTCATTGCAGATCTCCTGACGACTGCTGTTGTGAATAACTTTAAGGTTTCTGATAGCATAGTATAGTGAACTCTATATTTATTCAGCAATAAACGAAGGTGAAACATTCACAGCAATATAAAATAACAATTTATTACTAAGGTGGACACATGGTCTTAAACAAAAGATATCATTCAGTAAGTCACAATCTCCTCAATCAAAATAAAGCACCCATCTAAAGTTTTCTTTCATCTTGATGGAGTGGCTAACTTCCAATCATCCTTAAGGGGTAATCATCCTTAAGTCAATCATCCTTAAGGGGTCATGGAAAGTACAAAAGTCTTCCACCCCTAGGTCATCATCTCATCACTCAGCACTAAGTACCCAAGAAAAGGTCTTTTCATCTTGACTCCAAGCTGACTTCCAAACTCCATCATTCCTCTTCCCTACTCCCAGCTCTTGCCTGGATTCACCCACTGTTGCCTGGATTCACAGGTTGGCCTCCCAGCTAAGGCTTATAATTGATCATCTTAAGTGCCTGGAAACATAGTTTCAGAAAAATTTCCCTTCAAATTTTGATTTTAAAAAATTAAGTTGGGTTCATAAACCATACTCAATTAAAATTTTAAAAAAGTCAGTCATCTACCATTAAAAGTTCAAGAAGAATTTGCCAAGTTATCAAGTGACAAAGGTTTAAAACTTGTGTTTCCAAAAAAATCATTAAATAAATGTTGGTTTGGGATTAGGACAGAATTTCCAACAATTTCTAAAAATGACCTTAAACATACTTCTGCCATTTTGTACTCTGTATTTGTGGGAAGTACATTTTCAGCATGGACAAAATATCAGTCAACTCTGAAAAATGTTGAAGATGCTCTATGTCCTGCAAGTATCAAATATTCTGCAAAGATTCAATTATTTATGTAAAAATAAACAAATACGTTCATCTCATTATTATGCAAATTTTTACCTTTAATACATGGTAGTATTATATGTATCCCACAGAATTGTTTTAAAATAATTTTTTTTATTATTTATTATCAGAAAATGTTTGATTCGTATACTTATTTTATATACCTATATACCTGACATCACATAAAATTTTTTTTTTGGAGGACAACTGGGGTTAAGTAACTTGCCCTAGGTTGTACACTAGTTTATTTTTGTGTGGGTGTTAAGTGTTTTAGGTCGGAACTCAGGTCCTCCTGACTTGGCCCTCACTGCACCACCTAGTCGCTCCCACATAAAAATTTCTTGAGCAAAAAGGGGTGGAGTGTGGAAAAAGTTTAAGAAGCATTGCTTTAGACTGCCCTCTCCTCCACCCAGGATAACCCATTATCTTAACAAAAGTTCCTCTCTCTAATATGGCTAATTAATTTCAAGGATGCCTGAGATAAGGTGGAGCTGCATTGCTGGGAAAGGCCAATTACACAGAAACAGGATTATAAATGTGCAGTCAGCTCAATGATAATACAATGGTATATCACAGGTTTAGGGGGAAATGTGGTTAAACTGTACCCACCATTGGGAAGCAGCATTGTTTAGTGCAGCTTTATGAGGGTATGCCTGTCTTTTAAAGCTTTTGAGACAAAGCTGACATCTGTTGGAGATTCCTGCTAATGGGATTATAGAGCCTGGGCAGATGGTCCTATTGGAGGGAATTGTGTCCCTGCATTGTAAGAATTCCTTTAGGGGCAAGAGGAGAAACAATAACAACAACAGCAAACTATGCATAGAGCGAGATGTCTCTGCAAACCCTTGGCCTTTCCCCACACTTCACTTGTCGAATCAAACTAGGTATTTAACAAATGTTTGTTGATGATTTTACCGATAATTATGCAGCAGTTGAGAAGGGAAAAAGATCTTTTGTTAAAAACAATACCAGGCTCAGATACTTCTTCATGTGAGCTTGGCTCCTTATTGCTGTAATAACCTACTAGAAAGCTAGCAACTGCAGACTCTGGTTATATTTCAAAAGAAGCTTTTGAAAGGTGAAAAATATTATTAATAATAATAAATTATTGAATTTATGTGAAATAAAAAATGTTTTCTTTTTTGTTGTTGATTGAATTCATAGGAGACCTAGATATGGATTGACGGACCTTATTGAGACTATCTTGGCACCTAGTTAGGAGTCACTTTTATCATGAAAGCTTCTACTTAAGTGAAAGGAATTTCATAGTCATATTTCTTTTGTCTCTAAAGTAGACCTTCCTTTTTCTTTATCAAACACTAACTTGTATCTTATTTATTTTGAACACAGGATAAGAGAATCATAGATTTAGAGATGGAATGAATTGTCAAGAAAATCTAGTCCAGCCCCCTTATATTACAGTGAATCAAGAGGTCAAATAGCTTGTCCAAGGATACTCAGGTAGAAAGGGGTAACTAAAGGATCTGGATTCAGGTCTTTGACTCCAAATCCAGCAGACTTTACTTTGAAAGTTGCTACCTCTCATAATGCCATGTATTTTCATTTTAGGGTTTGGGGTAAGGACTTTGAGCTTTTTATCTTCATTGTACAGGTTGCTGAATTTAATTGAATTTCTACCACTTTGACTAAATTAATTGGCTAATAATCATCTAGTGATTGAGTATTGAAGAGTTCTTTACTCTCTCAATTCACTCTGGATTACCAAAATGATTTAATAGCATGCTAGAGTTTCAAAGAACATTAGCATCAACCTATCTGATCTGCCACCTGAAGAGATCTCCTCTAGAGTGTCACTGAGAAATAGCTATCTAGAATTTGCTTAAACACTTCCCAAAACAGGTAACTTAGTATCTTAAAACACAGCCCATTCCATATGGGACATGGCAATTATGAAAAGCTCTTCCTTATGTAAGAGGCTGTTAGAACATGCTCAAAGCATCTAAAGTCAAGGCAGCCTGCTTCCGGAAGAAGCCATCTTCCATTCCACAATTGTGTGTGGGAGTCACTTCCTTTGATTGGATGCATACCTGAAAGAGGTTACCAGACTATAACTTCCACACCAGGACAGCTTGGCTCTTTCCTTCATGCCCTTTTTCTCTGTAGATATAAGAAGGTGAGGCTGTACCCACAGTGCAGGTGGCATGAACTGGACCAGTGAGGAGTGAAGGATTACCTCTTCTCCTCTTACTTTGGGTCCTGTGGCCCTGAACAGAATAAGCAGAAACACATCAAGGTCATTTCTTTTTTTTTAATTATTTATTTAGTATAAAACATTTAGTTCTATAATCCCTTGAATTTTAAATTTTCTCCCCCTTCTTCTCCTCTCCCCTAACCCCCCCCCCCCCCCCGCCATGGCAGCATGCAATCTTATATAGGTTCTACAAATACCTTTACATTAAACATTAGTCAAGTTGTAAAGAAAGATGATAACCAATGGAGTGAACAATGAGAAAGGAGGGAACAAACAAAACACAAAAGACAGAAAGTAGTTTGCTTCAATCTGCATTCAGATTCTGTAGTTCTTTCTCTAGATGTGGGTATGTCCCTTTCCATCATAAGTCTTTTGTAGTTGTCTTCTAACCTTGTATTGCTGAGAGGAGCACAGTCTATCAAAGTTAGTTGTCACACATATGATGTATGTGTAATAGTATACAAAGTTCTCTTGGTTCTGCACTCCTCACTCAGTATCTCCTCACTCAGTATCACTCAGTTTATACAAGTCTCTCCAGGTTATTATGAAGTCTGTCTTCTCATTATCTTATAGAACAATAGTATTCCATTACATTCATATACAACTTGTTTAGCCATTCCCCATTTGAAGGACATTCCCTTGATTTTGCCACCACAAAAGTAGCTGCTATAAATAATTTTGTACATCCAGGTCCTTTTCCCACTTTGATGATCTCTTTGGGATATAGCCAGCTGTATTGCTGGGTCTAAAGGTATGCATTTTTCATAGGTCTTTGGGCATAGTTACACATTGCTTTCCAGAATGGCTGGATCAGCTCACAACTCCACCAAAAATGCATTAGTGTTCCAATTTTCCATTTCGTCTCCAGCATTTATCATTTTTCTATTTTGTCATCTTAGCCAGTCTGATGAGTGAGACCTTTGTGTTGTTTTGATATGCATTTATCTAATCAGTAGTGATTTAGAGCATTTTTTCCATATGCTTATAGATATGTTTTTTTTCCAAATGTATTATTACCTTCTGATTTACATCACTCATTTCCAACAGATTTTGAGTTACGAATTTTCTCCCCGTTTTTCCCCTACCCGTCGCCCCAACATAGCAGTCCCACAAGATAGTCCCTCCTCCAATCTGCTCTCTCCCATATTTTCTCCCATACACCTTTGACTTTTCCAGTGGATCTCTATGCACCAGTGCCTATATATCTTATTTACCAATTACATGTAAAATTCTATTAATAATAGTGTATATATATATATATATATATTTTTATTGAGTATTAGATTTTAAAACTTTGAATTGCAGATTCATTCCCTTCCTCCCTGTTACCCACACTTACTGGGAAGACAAGCAGTTCAGTATAGGTTGTATATGTGTGGCTAATGGAAAACAATAAGATAGTAGATATATTGTAAAAGACTGACTATATTTCCATCCCTCCTATCCCACCTCCCACTTGTTCTATTCTCTACTTTGATCCCATCCCTTTTCAAAAGTGGGTGCTTCCAACTTCCCTCCCCCCCAGCCTGCTCTCCCTTCCATCATCCCCCTTCTCATCCCCTTCCCCCCTACTCTCCTATAGTGTGAGATACCCAATTCAGGGAGTACTTCATTCCCTCCTCAAGCCAAATTCAATGGGAATAAGGTTGACCCATTACCTTTTGCCTTCCAATTCTTCCCCTCATTGTAACCATTTCCCCTAGCCTCTTTTATATGACATAGTTTACCCCATTCTGTCTCTCCCCATCTCCTCTCATTATATTCCTCTCTCACCTCTTAATTACACCTTTTTAGTATGATCACTTCCTGTTAAATTCATCCTGTGCCCTCTATCTATGTATACCTGTAAACACATATACACACAATCACATATGTATTCATATGCCCATCTACCTTATATAGAGACATATATATATGTGTGTGGGAGTGTGTGTATACATATATGTGTGTGTGTGTGCATATATATATATATATATATATATATATTCCCTTCAACTACTGAGAAAAGTTTCATAAGTTACAATTATTGTTTTTCCATGGAGAAATGTTAATAGTTCAACTTTGATAAGTTCCTTATGGTTTCTTTTCCCGCTTTACCTTCTCATGCTTCTCTTGCTTCTTGTATCTGAACGTCAAATTTTCTGTTCAACTCTGTTTTGTTTCATAAAGAATGCTTGAAAGTCCTCTATTCCACTGAGTGATCACATTTTCCCCTGAAATATGATACTCAGTCTTGCTGGGTAGGTGACTCTTGGTTTTAATCCCAGCTCCTTTGACCTCCGGAATATCATATTCCAAACCCTTCAATCACTCAATGTAGAAGCTTCCAGATCCTGGGTTACCCTGATTGTGTTTCCACAATATTCAAATTGTTTCTTCATGGCTGCTTGTAATATTCTTTCCTTAATTTGGGAATTCTGGAACCTGGCTATAATATTCCTAGGAGTTTTCTTTTTGGGATATTTTTCAGCAGGTGATCGGTGGATTCTTTCAACATTTATTTTGCCCTCTGTTTCTAAAACATCAGGGAAGTTTTCTTTGAGAACTTCCTGGAGGATGCTTTCTAGGTTCTAACTTTGATCGTGGCTTTCAGGTAGTCCAATAATTTTTAACTTATCTCTCCTGGATCTATTTTCCAGGTCAGTGGTTTTTCCCATGAGATATTTCACATTGCCTTGTATTCTATCATTTGTTTGGATCTGTTTAACAGCATCTTGATTTCTCATAAAGTCATTAGCTTCCATTTGCTCCAATCTAATTCTGAAGCCATGATTCTCCTCACTGAGCTTTTGAGATTCTTTTTCCATCTGGCAAATTCAGCTTTTTAAAGCATTTTTCTCCTCATTGCCTTTTTGAGCCTCCTTTGCCATTTGAGTCAGTCTGTTTTATAAAGTGTTATTTTCATCAGTCAGGCTGTTGACTCTTATTTCCTAATTTTCTTGCATTGTTCTCATTTTTCTTCCCAATTTTTCCTCCACTTCTCTTATCTGCTTCTAAAGGTGCTCTATGGCCTGTAACCAGCTTGTATTTTCCTTAGAAGCTTTTGGTGCAGGAGTTCTAACTTCACTGACTTACTCCTATTTCGTGCTTTGCTCCTTTTTGTCCCCAAAATAGGAGTGTAATGTTGGAATCTTCTGTCTGCTTTGTTTCCTTTGCCTGGTCATGTCGCCCCTCAGTCACTTGACCCCTGGGCTTTTTGCCACAGTAGGACTCTGCCACCAGACAGGGGAGCTTTCGTTGCAAATGCTGGGGTTTTCTCAGCTGCTGGAGGTATTAGATGGGTGGCCTCTCTGAAGCCTCCACACTCTCTGCCAAGCTGGTCACACACTCCAGGTCCTCTACCCTAGACCAAAATACAGATCCAAGCAAGTTAAAACAAGAGCGATTACCCCTCAAACTGGTGCTTGCACCCCTACACTCTGCAGGCCAGGAACTGAAGCTGCCATGTGGCGCTGGCTGGCTGTGCTGTCTTTCCCTGACCCCAGAACAGCGATCCCACTGAATAACCCTCACCCAATCTGCTCTCTCTTAGATCCTCCCCTGTTCTGCCTCGAACTTTCCAGTAGGGCAAGATGGATCTCCAAACCCCAGTGCCTGTATATCTTATTTCCCAGTGCATGTAAATATATATATATATATATATATTTTTTTTTTTTTTTTCCAAACATTTGATTTTAGGGGCAGTCTGGTGGTGTCAGGATGACCTAGGGATCAGATCCGGGCTCAGATACTCAACAACACACCCAGAAATAACTGGCCATGTAACCTTGAACAAGTTACTTAACCCTGATTGTTTAAAAGAAACAAAAACAAAAACAAAAAAAAAACATTTGATTTTAAAACTTTGATTTCCAGATTATTTCCCTTATTCACTTATCATCCACCTTTACTGGGAAGATAAGCAATTCAATATGGGTTGTACATGTGTAGTTAAGTAAAACATTTGCATAATGGATATATTGTGAAAGATTGACTATATTTCCCTCCATCCTATCTCACCCCTGACTTGTTCTGTGTTCTACTTTGACCTTGTCCCTTTTCAAAAGTGTGTGCTTCTAACTACTCACCCCCCCCAAATCTGCCCTCCCTTATATCATCCCTCCTCTTATCCCCTTCCCACCTACTTTCCTGTAGGGTATGATACCCAATTTAATGTGTATGTTACTCCTTCCTTAATCTAAATTCAATGTGAGTAAGGTTGACCTAATTCCCTTTTGCCTTCCTGTTCATCCCCTCCATTGTAACAGTTTTCCCTCGCCTCTTTTATATGGGATAATTTACCCTATTCTGTCTCTCCCTATCTCCTCTTGATCATATTCCTCTCACCTCTTAATTTTATTTTTTAAATATCGACGTTTCTTATTCAATTGATCCTGTGCCCTTTGTCTATGTGTGCATGTATACGTATTTACACAGACTCACATATGTATTCGTACACATATATACCCTTCTATATAGACCTATATAGGTATGTATACATATACATATATGTGTATATATACATGTGTGTGTATGTGTGTGTATATATATGTGTGTGTGTATATACATACACATTTATATTCCCTTCAACTATCCTCATACTGAGAAAAGTTTCATAAGTTAAAATTATCATTTTTCCATGTAGGAATGTAAATGGTTCAACTTTGATAAGTTATTTATGATTTATTTTCCCTGTTTATTTTCTCATGCTTCTCTTGCTTCTTGTATTTGCATGTCAAATTTTCTATTCAACTCTGGTTTTTTCATCAAGAATCCTTGAAAGTCCTCTATTTCATTGAATGACCATATTTTCCCTGGAACATGGTACTCAGTTTTGCTGGGTAGGTGATTCTTAGTTTTAATCCTAGCTCCTTTGACCTCTGGCACATCATATTCCAAGCCCTTTGATCCCTTAATGTAGCAGCTGCTAGATCTTGTGTTATTCTGATTGTGTTGCCACAATATTGTAATTGTTTCTTCTTGGCTACTTGTAATATTTTCTCCTTGATCTGGGAACTTCAGAACCCAGCAATAATATTCCTAGGAGTTTTCTTTTGGGGACATTTTTGAAGAGCTGATCAGTGAATTCTTTCAATTTCTATTTTGCCTTCTGGTTCTAAAATAGCAGTGCAATTTTCCTTGAGAATTTCTTGAAGGATGATTTCTAGGTTCTTTTTTTTTTATAATGGCTTTCAATAATTTTTAAATGATCTCTCCTGGATATATATATTTGCCTTTTGGAGGGCAACTGGGGTTAAATAACTTGCCCAAGGTTACACGGCTAGTTTTTTGTGTGGGTGTTAAGTGTCTGAGGCTGGAAGCGAACTCAGGACCTCCTGACTCAGGGGCCAGTGCTTTACTCACTGCACCACCTAGCTGCCCCTCTCCTGAATCTATTTTCCAATGAGTTATTTCACATTGCCTTCTATTTTTTCATTTGTTTGAATCTGTTTAAGAGTATCTTGATTTCCCATAAAGTCATTAGCTTCCATTTCCTCTAATCTAATTCTGAAGGAATTATTGTCTTCAGTAAGCTTTTGAAATTCTTTTTCCATCTGACAAATTTGGCTTTTTAAGGCATTCTTCTCCTCATTGGCTCTGTGGGCCTCATTTGCCATTTGTGTTAATCTATTTTTTAAGGTATTATTTTCTTCAGTCAGTTATTAACTCTCTTTTCATGATTTTCTTGCATCATTCTCATTTCTCTTCCTAATTTTCCCTTTACTTCTCTTACTAGATTTTCACAATCCTTCTTCACCTCCTCCATGGTCTGCAACCAATTCATATTTTTCTTGGAAGTTTTTGTTGCAGGAGTTCTGGCTTAGTT
The DNA here is from genome assembly GCF_028583685.1 of Petaurus breviceps papuanus. Lineage (NCBI taxonomy): Eukaryota > Metazoa > Chordata > Mammalia > Diprotodontia > Petauridae > Petaurus > Petaurus breviceps. The sequence continues at coordinate 4,548,709 of NW_027187336.1, forward strand.
CTCTTCCTCCCATTCCATGCTTTGTTACTTTTTTTCAAAAAAAGGAATCTAAAGTTGGATTTCTGTGCTTGCTTTGCTTCTTTTGCTTGTTCATATTACCATTCAATTACTTGATTTTTGAAGTCTTTGTCACACCTCTGTTTGTCCACAACTTTGTCCACCTCTGCTCCCAGACAGGAGAGCTTTGTTCCAGACTGCAGGGGTTTTTGTACCTGCCAGAACTAATAGTTGGGTGCCCTTTCTGAAGACTCCATGCACTCTGGCTCAGTGGTCACACACCTCAGGAACACCACCCAAGACCATGATCCAGATCCAGGCAGGTTGAAGCAAGAGCAATTATCTTCTGAATAGTCACTTGATCCCCCCTACAATCTGTAGCCTAGGATCTCTGAAGTAGCTACATGGCAGTGGCAGCATGGCTACAGCACCTCTGCCACTTCTTGCACCAAGAGCAGCAGCCAGATCGCGCTCCATCCTCCCTAATTCCAACAGAGTTCTACATTGACCTTTTGCTTTGGCTTAGACATTTATGGGTTGATATTTCTGGAAACTGTCACAGCTTCTGGTGATCCACTCTCTTGAACTCTGCTCTAACCACTGCTGGTCAGGGCTGACCTGGAGCTAAAATGATGGGCTCATGTGGGGTGGGGTTGGCTCCCAGTGCTGTGATGAACCCTTCCTGTCTGCCTGCTGGGCTGCTGTCAGCAGGAGATTTGTTTCTCTCTGTCACTTTGTGGGTCCTGAAGCTCTAAAATTTGTTTAGAGTCATATTTTATAGGTATTTGAGGTGGTTATGGGAGGAGCTCACAGAGTTTTCCTGCTTCTATGCTGGCATCTTGGCTCTGCCCCCACACATTTTAATTTTTAAGGAGCTGTTTTCTCAGTGATTTTGTTTTTCTATTTTGACAATTGTAATTTTAAAATAATTGGTCAGTTTATCTTCTGCCTCTCTAATTTGGCTTCTAAAACCTTTCTTGAGCTCTTCCATGTATGCTTTTTGGGCTTGAGACCAGTTCATATTCCCTTTTTCTTTTTTTGCTTTTTGGAAGGCAATTGGGGTTATGTGACTTGCCCAAGGTCATACAGCTAGTATTTGTGTTAGGTGTCTGAGGCCAGATTTGAACTCAGATCCTCCTGACTCCAGGGCCAGTGCTCTATTCACTGTGCCACCTAGCCACCCCCTCATATTCCCTTCTGAGGCTTCAGATATGGGTATAGAGTAAATACTCTCCCCTTTTGAATTTTATTCTTCTTTCTCCCTATAATAGGATTATAAAGTCTTTGTTTTTTCAAATTTTTTCCCCATTGTGATTGCTCATTTCCTGAATTTAAAGTTAATTTATGTTTCTGGGGTACAGAGGGCTCTGATACACACTTCTTATGTTTTTTTTTTTTTTATTAATTTGTTTGTTTCCTTTTAGTTTACAGGATTCAATTCCACAATTCCTTGAGTTTCACATTTTGTCGCCCTCCCTCCCCTCCCCCCCATGGCAGCTTATAGTCAAGTGTAGGATCTGTAAATACTTTCACATTATACATTAGACAGGTTATAAGGATGGATTGTACCAGATGGAATGAAAAATGGTAAAGAGGACATAAAACCAAATAAGAGAAGGAAAAAGATCAGTTATTTTGCTTCCACCTGGATATAAACTTAGTTCTTTCTAGTTCTTTCTCTGGATGCACATATTTCTCTTCATCATGAATCTTTTGGGATTGACTTATATCATGGCATTGCTGAGAAGAGTCCAGTCTAACAAAGTTGGTCATCACACATACGTTGTGTCGGTATTTGTGTACAAATTTCTCCTGGTTCTACTCTTCTCACTCAGCATCAATTCTTTTAAGCCTCTCCAGGTAAATATGAAGACCGTCTGCTCCTCGTTTCTTATAGCACAAGAGTATTCCATAACATGCATATACCACAACTTGTTCAGCCATTCCCCAATTGATGGGCACCCCCTAAATTTCCAATTCTTTGCTACCACAAAAAGAGCTGCTATAAACATTTTTGTACATATGGGTCTTTCTCTCATTTCTATGATCTCTTTGGGATATAACCCTAGGAATGGTATTGCTGGATCAAAGGGTATGAAAGTATTTATAGCCCTTTGGGCATAATTCCAGATTGCTCCCCAGAAAGGCTGGATCAATTCACACCTCCAGCAGCAATGCGTTAGTGTTCCAATTTGCCCACATCCTCTCCAGCATTTGTCATTTTCCTGTTTTGTCATCTTAGCCAATCTAACTTGTGAGATGTGGTACCTCAGAGTTGTTTTGATTTGCATTTCTCTAATCAATAGTGAATTCGAGCATTTCTTCATGTGCTTATAGATATCTTTAATTTCTTTCTCTGAAAACTTCCTGTTCATATCCTTTGATCATTTATCAATTGGGGAATGACTGGTATTCTTATAAATTTGACTCAATTCTCTGTATATTTTAGAAATGAGTCTTGTCAGAGACATAGGTTATAAAGATTCTTTCCCAATTTCCCACCTCCTTCTTAATCTTGGTTACATTGGCTTTGTTTGTACAGAAACTTTTCAATGTCATGTAGTCAAAATTATCGATTTTACATTTTATAATGTTCTCTACTTCTTGTTTAGTCATAAAGTCTTTCCCTCTCTATAAGTCTGATAGGTAAACTATTCCTTGTTTTAGGAGACTGCTTACAGTATCCACCTTTATACCTACATCATGCACCCATTTAGACTTGATTTTGCTATATGGTATTAGAAAATGGTCTATGCCCAGTTTCTGCCATACTATATTCCAATTTTCCCAGCAGTTTTTGTCAAATAGTGAGTTCTTTTCCCCAAAACCATGGTCTGGGGGTTTATCAAACAATAGATTACTATAGTCATTGACTTCTGAATGTTGTACACACTTCTTATGTTGGGAGTTAGGAGCCTGCTTATTGATTTTGTGTGCTGTGGCCTCACAAAATCAGACACATTTTGTGTCTAAACTGAGGCCAAGACCAGGACTCCTTGGCACAGTCTCAGCCATGCCCTTCCTCTAGGACTCCCAAATATTCAGTTGATTCCACTATTACAGAATTTGTACTGGGTCAATATTCTCTGGATTTTCAGGGTCATATGGGGGATGGGAGTAGAGCAGTTAGGATTTACTCCACCATCTTAGTTCCTAGATGTTCAGGCAGGTGATATATATATAATTTTTTTTTTTGCTTTTTGGAGGGGGGCAGGTAGGGCAATTGGGGTTCAGTGACTTGCCCAAGGTCACATGGCTAGTTTTTCTGTTAATTGTCTAATCCAGATTTGAACTCAGGTCCTCTTTACTCCAGGGCTGGTGCTCCATGCAGATAGGTGATTTTTAAACATCTAGGCTGTGGGTTGATAGCCCCAGAAGTAGTTCCTGTTGCTGCCAAATGTCCTTTACTTGTCTCTTACCCAGTTCTAACAGATCCCGAGTCCTGTGGTGAGAGGTCTGTGAATTACCCCTGCAGTGGGTGAATCTACTTGCCTGAATTCACTTCGGTTCTTTGCTTGTGCAGCCATCTGCCTCCACATGCTGCATCCACCTACCTCTGCATGCTACCTCCTTGAGGCCATTTCTTACTACCAGAAAGATATATCTCCCTCTCACAAGTTCAATTTATGGCAAACCTTCCCCCTCTCTGAAGACCATACAGGAAAAAAGGCATATATAGGAGAGCAGATTGTTCTATCCTGTCAGTTTTAAAGTCTTGCAGCCAGTTCTGACTATACAACCATTTGAAATAGCCTACTCCCATTTACCTGGTAGAGGAAAGCAGATTGTGTTCAGACAGAGGCAGAGTATTTCCATGTTATAATATTTAAGCCTGCTCTAATACCCTATTGTATTTAAATGTAACTAAAATCTATTTCTGTAACTTGTACACTTAAATCCTATTTCTTCCTTCTCAAATCACCAGAAGTCTTTTTCTTTTGTTTTTGGAGGGGGGAAGGCAGGGCAGTTGGGGTGAAGTGACTTGCCCAAGGTCTCATGGCTAGTAAGTGTTAAGTGTCTGATGTCAAATTTGAATGCTGGTTCTCCTGACTCCAGGGCCAATGCACTATTTATTCATTGTGCAACCTAGCTTCCCCCAGAAGTCTTATTCTTAAATCACAGGATAGTCATTCTTTTATCTGAAGACAGCTATCCTGCATCACTATATTATCTCTTCTCTAGGCTAAATGAGCAATATTGCCCACAACTTTACCTGTATACATTTCATACTTCTAGTAAAAGCAGATCTTTTTTTTTTTTTGCTTTTACATTAATTCCATTCTGCACATGTGCAGTTTAATTTTAAAACATAGGTATAGGACTTCTCATTAGTCCATGTTTCATTTCATTATATTTGAGTGGTACTATTGTCTCAGCTTGGAGAGAACTTGTCTGTATTTTGATTCTTTGGATTATTATACAAATTTGGATTATACATAATTGGATTTATATTTGAATACTTTGGGTTGGCATCCAAAGCACTACCATTTCCAACTTTGAATCATGAAAATTTAATGAGTATGTGCTCTGGGCCCTCATCCAAGTTCTTGATGAAAGTGACAAATGGGATAGGGGTCAAGCACAGAGCCCTGAGGCTTTTTTTCCTAGAGACGGCCCCTAGGTTGACAGAAATCCATTTATCAGTATTTTTTTGGGGGAAAAAAACATTTCTGAATCTAACTAACTTTACTAAGTATAACAATAATGCAATATTCACAACATCCACAGTGGTTATGAATATGCTGGTATAGTTGTGATTTACAAAATGTGATGACACAAAATGTGTGACTCTCCACATGGAGGATGGAACCAAAGCCTTTATTCAAACACCAGAAAACCAAGTTCCAAAACCAGAAAGCTGAGTCCCAGAACCAAGTCATTACATTAGCCACAAAGTTGGTACACATGGTTAGTGCAGTTAATACCCACATTCCTGGGGTGGCCAGGAGGCTCAGCGAGTGAGAGCGCCGGCTCCAGTGTTGGGATGACCTGGATCATATCCGGGCTCACATACTCAGCACCACACCCAGAAATAATAACTGGCCATGTAACCTTGAGCAAGTTACTTAACCCTGATTGCTTTAAAAAAAATACCCACATTCCCAAGCCTTCACAACAGAACAGGCTCCCTCAAGTATGGATCCTCCTCTCTCACTCACAGTAGCTCCTAGGCCTAGTTCTTGGAAGTTCTCAGCAGAAATTCCCAAAGGAAAGGTCTCAGTAGAACCTCCAGCCTCCAGATGCTTACCCCAGGAAATTATGCCATTCCAGCTATGGCTTTTCCTTATATATGCCTGTATCAGCAATGCCATATTCACAATGCCTATAGAGATTACAAATATGCTGATATAATTATCCATCACAAAATACATCAGGTTTGCAATTTGGGGAAATAAACTAGAAAATTTATTAAGATACCAAAAGACTGAGTCCCAAAACCAGAAAGTGAAAGCCATCAGAGTAGTTATGACATTGGTACAGGTAGATAAAGTAAAAAGCACCCACATTCTCAAGCCTTTAAAACAGAACAGGCTACCTCAGGCAAAGGTCCTCCTCTCCCCACTCACAGCAACCACCCAGCGTCCTGGAAGAGCGCTCCCAGCAGCTCCGGCCCCTGGCAGTCCTCAGCAGGAGTCCTAACTAAAAAAAAAAAAAAAAAAGGCAACCGCCACCAACTGCCAACTGCAGGACCGTTAGCTCGGCTTTTCACTTTCTCTTGCTCTGCTATGTCAGCACGTCC
>NW_027187336.1:4554455-4578721 GCF_028583685.1 Petaurus breviceps papuanus
ATACTTATGAATTTTAAACAGTCCTCATTGTCCAGTGTTATTCCTCCGGCGCCTTCATCAGTGATTCTTACTATCCAAGACACTAAAGACTCCCCCATTCTTTGGGTAAATCTACTCAATATATCAGTGATCTCCTGTTGAATGAAATCCTCAATTATCTCCCTGGACTCTGTTTTGCCTCGGTGGTTCTCCTGTCTTCTTCTTTGTATGGGGAGAGCTTCTACATTAGGAGACTCCTCATCTAACCTTGCTCCTTTCTCCTCACACACATTCTCCTGGAAGCTGTCAGGGCAACTCTGCCCAGCCTGTACAAAAGCTGCATGCACATTCCTTCTGCTCGTTTTTTGCTTCCTTTTAGCTACATGAACAGTAGCTTGCTCCTGGACCACATGAGTCCCTCCAGTTTGGTCTTCTGAGTGCTGTGACACAGAAGAATCCTCAAGCAAACCAGCTGACACCCTAGCCATCCTAGCTCTTTCCTTCAGCAGCTTATCCCTACTTTTACACATAAGGCAATAACTTGTTAGCAGCACCCAGCCTCTCCTGCACACTCCTACCAGTTCTTTGCCTGGTTCTATGGGTATTGCTTTCAAACATCTTTCCAAATCTCCAGGTTCTCCCTCTTTTAGCCTTGGTTCCCAGTTTTCACAGGGCCCTGTGCTTTTAGCCCATTCTCTGGCTAGAGAGGAATAAGGCAAATCCTCCCATCCTGGAATAGCCATTTCTCCCTCTAAAGCCCCACTGCTTCCAAATAGAGGCCTGACATTTTGTGATCCCATCCTGGTCGCCAAATGTATCAGCAATGCCATATTCACAATGCCTATAGAGATTACAAATATGCTGATATAATTATCCATCACAAAATACATCAGGTTTGCCATTTGGGGAAATAAACTAGAAAATTTATTAAGATACCAAAAGACTGAGTCCCAAAACCAGAAAGTGAAAGCCATCAGAGTAGTTATGACATTGGTACAGGTAGATAAAGTAGAAAGCACCCACATTCTCAAGCCTTTAAGACAGAACAGGCTACCTCAGACAAATGTCCTCCTCTCCCCACTCACAGCAACCACCCAGCATCCTGGAAGAGCGCTCCCAGCAGCTCTGGCCCCTGGCAGTCCTCAGCAGGAGTCCTAACTAAAAAAAAAAAAAAAAAGGCAACCGCCACCAACTGCCAACTGCAGGACCGTTAGCTCGACTTTTCACTTTCTCTTGCTCTGCTATGTCAGCACGTCCATGGGGCATGGGAGATCTTTAAATCCCACAACCCTTACAATGCCTTACCTCCTCCCTGTTCTGCTCCTTTCTGTTACATCAGCAACTTCCTCCTAAGGTGTTAACTACTTCTGTGTTAATTGAATAGCTTAAACAAAGTGTTAACTTGAAGCAAGGTGCTAAGTACCTGCTTACTTGCCAATACAAAGGGGCGTGGAAGATCTTCAGATTCCATTAACATTAAACTAAGCCATACCCTAGCCCATAGTTATCCATCTAGCAGAAAATTTTTAGTTCCTTGTTGAAAACAGGTAGACTATAACTACCAAATTTTACTGATCTAATAGTCTGGTAATCTTGTCAAAAATAGAAATGTAAATATTATATCATAACTTGTTGTTAACGAACAAGTGATTGACATTTTTTTCTCTGAAATGTCCACCAAAAAAATCTATTTAATAATCTTTAATATTTTTTTCTAGTGATTAATGCCAAACTTAATTACTGGCAGGTAGAAGAATTCATTTTCACTTCACTTTCAAAATGAAACATTTACTACTCTCTCATCCCATGATCCCTATCAAATTCTATCTGAATCTCCAGTAATCACAGTTCAAGTTTTTTATTTTCCTAACAATATAGTTTGTTGAAGTTAAGTGAAGCAAAATCATTTAGAGCTCCTGGGGTCTTTCTTACTATCTCCTAATGTCATAAACTCCATTTCCTCACAACCAGATTTGCTTTGTCAGTCAACAAACATTTTTTAACTGCTACTGTATGTTGAGTACTGGAGATTCAAAGAGAAGCAAAAGAAATTCAAATACTCTCAAAGAATTCATGTCCAGTGGGAGAGACAATGTGAAAATAACTCTGTACCAACAAACTATATTCAGAAGAAATTGGAAATAATCAATACAGGGAAGTCACAAGAATTAGGGGAATCAAAACAGTGATCCAGTTGAAGTAAAATTTTATATATGACTTTAAGAAAGTCAGGGAAGCCAAGATGCAGAAATGAGGAGTGAGAAAATTCCAGGAATGGGAATGACCTATGAAAATACCAAGTGTCAGGATGTGGAGTGGCTTGTGTGAAGAATAGTAAATAACAAGTGTCAGTGGATTGAAAATTACATGGATAGATAATGGTATAAGATAAAAGAACCCTGTAAAAATGAGTTAAGGACAACTTATAAAGAGATTTGAAGGAAAAACCAAAGATTTCACATTTGATAGTAGATAAAATAGAGAGAGTCTGGAATTTAATGAAAAAGGGAATAACATAGTCAGGTAAGCTTTAGGAAAATCCAATTGAATGAGATGAATGGAGGATAAGGTGGAATGAGGGAGAGACTTGTGGCAAGTAATCTTTGATGTTCAGTAAAACCTTAAAATCTAATGATCTTCTTCTAAAGAAGCAACTATAAGTCATTTTCCTACATCTTGGTAAAGTTTTGAGAAGTTTGTCTCTTAGGTTACCTTCTTATCATTATGAAATACCACCTTTAGTGTTGGAAAGAGTTGGGTCAGTGTCTTTGGCCTCAGGAGTCTCTATCCTATCTAATAAAGGAATCTATGTAAGGAAGCTACAAGGAGTTTTCTATTTCTAGGAAGCATCTTGTGTGCTGAAATACACATGCATGCTATTTTACTGCAATTTATAGCAAAAAATAATATTTTCTATCAAGGATGTTGCATGCTTTAGTTTGCTATTTGTAAACAGGTTAATTCCTCAGAATTCACAATGCAGATCAAGAGAATAGCTGACATATTCATGAAAAATACAAACCCTAATGATATATTTTATGGTTTATGATTTGAGACACTCATCCTTGAGTATGCATAATGTTTTGGATCATCATTGTTTTGACATCAATTTATGATTGATATTAGATTTCATGCCTCATGTTTTGTCTCTGCTAAAATATAACTTTTAAGATCACATCCATTCAAACACTTACCAACTGCACTTTATTATTTCTGGTGGAATGACTATTTTGGATAATTGGGAACTCTAAAACTCTGATGTAAAGATTTATGAATTGGATAAAATTTCCTTCTGCACCATGAATTTTTTGAGAGACTGGGCAAGTTCTTATATCCCAAAAAGACTCAAGACTTATGAAGTGTATCAAGATGTATTCAGATTTAGACTGATTCTTCATTATGAGATTTTTCATTTAATACAGACTGAGTGCCTTTTTTTGATCCCCCCCCCCAAAAAAAAACAGGCCATACAAACTACAATATCACATTAAAATACCTGTGTATCTTCAACCTTAATGAGCTATTAAAGTGAAAAATTACTTGATAAAACATGCTGCTGTGTTCTTAATAGGAGACTTTCATACTGTAGACTTTTAAAAATGAACTGTAGTTTCTAAAAGAGGTTACTATTGAAACATTTTGTACAGGTCAATATTATTTAAAATGTTTGACATTTTAAAGTCTATTCATTCCTACAAACTACTCACTAAGTCCTTTCTAACCCCATAATCACAGACCAGGTCTTAACTACCAGGCAAATGTGACTTTTAGAGTTTACATTTTCAGGATTTTTTTTCAGTTTTCCCCTCTGGAAATAAATAGTTTCTCATCACAGTCCTGTAATTTCATTAGCAAGTTTGTTTGAAGTTTCTAAAGTTCCTAAGGTATGGGTGAACTTATAAAATATGAGACTATTTCTGTCAATTTTATGTTTTCAGCAGTGTATTTTACCGGTCAGTCAATCTTCAAGTATTTATGTGGCCTCTGTTATATACAAAAGAACTATTGAGTACTAAAAGAAATACCAGATACAGTGAGACATACGCATAAGCCCTACCCTCAAGACAAGTAGGTCCAGTTGTAGAACTGAGGAAAACAAACATTTACAGGTCCATTCTTAATACATTAATAGCATATATTGTATTGTACTTGATTGCTTGCAAAGCACAATGTAAACAATATCTAATTTGATCCATATAATAATCCTGGAAGGCATGTGTCATCATTATTTCCATTTTCTAAAAGGGAAAACAGAGGCTGAAAGAGAATAAGAGATTTGCCTGGAGGCAAACGAGTGATAAATAAATATCTATTGGGATTGAAACCCAGTTTTGTGCCTACAAATTTAGTGAATTTTCCACTATATTGTGGTATAATATATAATAAGGGTTATATGGGTGGTACAGATAATAATTGCTGTATTTGCTCATAAGAAGAACAATAATGCAGGGGAGAGGAGGAGAAGTTTACCCATCTTCTCTCCATCAGTCCCCTTCAACAAATTTAGTCTTTGAAACAAATTCTCTAGCAGCTAAAAGAGTTACTTTTCCACATAGTATGTTCACACTTAAATAATTTTTACTGTTTTGGCAAAATTAAATGGTTCCTTCGATCAGACAATATATTGTGTGTGTATTAGGGTAGAGTATTCCTTTAATTTTATTTTTTAATTAACTGACTTGATTGAATGGAGTCAACATGGTGCTGAGGTAGAAGTTGTGAGACCTGGATTGTAATACTGACTCATTTATCCTAGAGAGAATGGTTACTACCAATATTATTCAATCATATAATTGTTGCTGATTCTGCCACTACTAATAAATCTCCAACACTACCATGACTAACAATAATCATTATCTTTTTTTAGTTCTCTCTTCTAACATTTTTTTGGATAGAAAGAGTTCTAAGACAAGTTGCTATCTTTCTATTTTCTATAGTCAGTATCTTACAGGTGATTTCAATCTGGATGAAAGAACTGCTTTATTTTTATAAAATAGTATTGGTTGAATTTTTTTTTTGGAGGGGGGAAGGTAGGCAATTGTGGGTAAGTGACTTGCCCAAGGTCACATAGCTAGTAAGTGTTAGGTGTCTGAGGCTGGATTTGAACTTAGGTCCTCCTGACTCCAGGGCTGGTGCTCTATTCAATGTGCCACTTAGCCGCCCTTATAGTATTATTTTTTATTATTACTACATTAGCTTATATTTAGAGCACTTTGTTGTTATTAGGTTGTAATGGAAATGCAGATTTAAAGATCTTCCCTGCCCCTAGGCTAAAGTGCACCAGAAGCCTGGGGAGGGAGGCTTGTTTTTCAGTAGATACTTTTTGATTGGCCAGTGGGTCAAAAAGGTTGTTACATTCTCTGAGCCAGGAGAAGGCTATATAAGCACTGACGTGTAGCTTTGTTTTGGGACTCACTTTGAGAAGTGTTCTGTGATTTGATCTGAATTCTGGGAAGCCGTTGTTGAGAGTCCCCTGGCTTTGAAAAACCCAGAATGTGGAAACCCAGATGTTGACTGGGTATGGATGTAATGGTTGGACAGTTTGGAAATCTGTCTACTTGATGTTTCTGTCTTGATAATTATGCCTGTATACTTTGAGGTTCAGGGTGCTGACCTTTTCTCCTGAACAAGGTAAACGATATATGTCTGACTGATTAAAGTAAGCTTGTTAACCCATTTTGAGTTGCTTTCCTTTAACAAAGCAGATCCAAGAACCTGTGGTAGCTGCAAACCCTGAGGACGCTTGGGGTGCTTGCTGCTACATAGGTACATTCAAATGCATTATCTTATTTGTTCTTCCCAACAAACCTGCAAAAAGAGGATTTTTTTTCCTATTTTTACAGATGAAAAAAATATGACTCAAGTATGTTAGTTAAGTAATTGTTGGAGCTTTCCTTTTTTATCTGTGAAATGAGGACTTTAGGTTATGTTGCTTAGTTTGCTCTCAACAGTGGATTTCCTCAATTGTGGACTCCACGTACATGGAGTCATTATCCACTCAAATTTACCAGTCATTAGGCTCTACAAACATGCACCACCCCCCTTTTAAAATATATTTGACTAGACTATTATTTCAAAAGAAAAAAAAAACTTTCATTACATGGTTTAGCAATATGGAGAACAAGGTAAATTACTCCCTCCCCACATACACACAGGCTTACACCCTCCAACAGATTTGTTCAGAAAAATCATTTCCCTACTTCCTCATGTTGAGTACAATTCATTCTACTCTAGTTGTTTCTCTGCACTATGGAAGAAGAAAAATTCATAATTCAAGTGTGGGTTGTCTATCACTGATGATGTCATTCAAAGTAGCCAAACTATTTATTCTCATAGATACAGCATTAATTTGTAGCAGGCCTTTGATTCTGGGTCTATATACTGACCTCAAAGGAAGTTTAACACATGGAATCTGGTTTGCTGCAGTTTGTCACAATCTTCCTGGTAACCCATGCTCACCTCCTCAGTGTTATCCTCAGTTACTCTCTTTTAGCAACTCCCACCCCCAAATCCTGTTAGTTTACTAAGGTCTGTCATTTCCACCTTTGTAACATCATTCATATATGTCCTGCTTCTCTCCTCTGACACCTTGGTGTAGGCCTTCATCACCTCATACAAGGACCATTAAAACAGCATGAGTGTTGGTCTCCCTCTCTTAAGTGTCTCCTCACTCAAGTCCACTTTCTACTAAGCTGTCAAAATGATCTTTACAAAATACTGCACTGACCATATCACCTCTTCCTCAATCAACTCTAATAGCTCCCTATTATGTCCAAGATCAAATATAAAATCTTGTTTGTATCTTTAAGAATTTCATAACCTACATCCCTCTTACCTTTCAATTTTTCTTATGCCATACTCCTCATTCACTTGGTGATAGTCTTACTGATCTCTTTCCTCTGACTGAACAAACATTTTCACTGGCTATCACTCATTTTTAGAACTTTCTCCCTTCTCATCTCCACTTCCTAGCTTTCCTGTACACCAGCATTCTTCAAATTTCAGTTTAAATCCACCTTCTGAATGAAGCCTTTTTACTGGTCCCTCATAATGCTGGTCTTTTCCCTTTGTTGATCATATACAATGTATCCTTTATATAGCTTTTTTTGTATGTTCTCTCCCTCATTAGCCCAAGAGCTATGTGTGAGCAAGGATTATTATTATTTTTTTCTTTCCTTGAATCTCTGGCTCTTAGCACAGTGCCTGGAATGTAGTTGGCACTTAATAAATGCTTGTTGTTTTGACTGAAGATAGGAGTCCTGATATAGATATTCATCTTTTTTAAATTAAATTTTTTTTATTGTGGATTAAAAATAATCAGTATAGAAAAGCATTTCCATATTTTATATATGGCATTTATATAGCATTATATATATATATGAAACAAGAAAGATTATGCATAAAAAATCTGTGAACTATTACTTTGAGATTATATATATATATATATGTGTGTGTGTGTGTGTGTGTTTGTGTATGCAATTTAACAAGACTATAACAAAAATACTATATGTCCTTTCATTCCCTTCTGTACTTTTTTCTATGCAAAATATAGTTATACATATGTATGTAGATAGATAAATAAACATCTATAATATATCTTACAGATATTGTTTTTGCATTCAAACTATTATGCATTTAGTGCTTACTATGTCCCAGGTCCTGTGCCAAGAGCTTTACCATTATTTTCTTATTTGGTCCTCAAGACAACCCTGGGAAGTCCGAGGTAGGTTCTACTATTATCTTCATTTTGTAAACAAGGATATTGAGAAAAAGAGAAGTTAAGTGACTTGACTGGAGTTAAACAACTAGTAAGTGTCTGAGTCTACATATCAACTCATCTTCCCTATTTGAGACCCAATGCTCTATCCATTGTGCCTCCAAACAATTAGAAATCTTCCTTTTTAAAAAAAAATTTTAAAGCAATTGGGGGTAAGTAACTTGCCCAAGGTTGCACGGCCAGTTTTTTTTTTTGTTTGTTTGTTTTTATATGTGTGGGTGTTATGTATATGAGGCCGGAACCGATCCCAGGTCCTCCTGACTCTGGGGAATTCTTACTCCTTACTGGGGAGTTCTTACACTCTTACTCACTGCGCCACCTAGCCATCCCAAAATCTTCCCTTTTAACAAATATGTATAGTTCAGAAAAGCAAGCTGACTCACCAGACATGTCTGAGAAAGATCGTTTCATTCTACATCTCTATTCTATTACATCTCCATCAAAGGTTGAGAGATAGGTTTCATTGTCAGTCTTTTGAATGCACTCTTTCTTTCCTTATAAGAATTAAGACCATTCAAAATAAACTGGATAAATCCTATTTGATTGTTTGGGACTGTGAATTCATGCATTCTTGCTATTCCAGATAAATTTTATTTTAATTCCCACCTCCATACAGTTGCTCTGGCAGCATCCAATGCCAGCCAAGAATGACTTTGGTCATCCTCTCTAAATATCTAAGTTCTACCCATATTTCAATGCACAGCTTGAATTCTTTCTCTGTCATGGATCTTTCCCTGAGTATTTTGACCCCCAACAGATTTTTCTGTTGTCTTACTTCCTATAGTATTGTCAGTCTTACCACATAACATATCACTGTCTTATATTAGTCTATTTCATTTGTAAAACTCTTTGCTTGATAACTCATAAACACTCTGAATACATGTAGAATATTACATGCTTCTCTTAGAGGATCTAAAACATAGTAAGCACTTTAAAAATATTGTGAAATAAATGATAGGTGCTATGTATGTGAATGAGTTCTCCCTACTAATCAAAGATGGCACTCTAGACCTGTTAGGACCTGGATTTTTAGCTTTAAAATTCCTTTCCCCCATACACAACATTGAAGATAATACAGTTCATTCTATCCTCACTCTTCCTTACTTTTTACCTGGTCCCCCAATGGTCATTTATATTGTGATAAACTGAGGTATGGATGAAGTCTGGACTAGAATATAGCATAAAGCAAATCAACCCTTATAGTGTTTACACATTATTTACACATTACTTCATTACCAAACAAGGGACAGTTAGGTCATACACTATATAGATGGGCCTGGAGTCAGAAAGACTCACCCTTTTGAATTCAGATCTGGTCTCAGACATTTACTAGCTGTGTCCCTGGAAAAGTCACTTAAACCCATTCCTCAGTTTCCCCTTCTGTAAAATGAGCTAGAGAATAAATGGCAAACCATTCCAGTATCTTTGCCAAGAAATGGAGTCATGATGGTTTGTAAACGATTGAAATGACTGAACAACAACAACAAACAAGATGTTGTATATCCCCCTAATCTTTTTGCTTATTTTGTGTTAGAGTGTATTAAAGAAAGAACGACTAATAAATAAAAAAGAGGATTGACCTAGTCCTATGGACTGTATGGCTACAAAAAAAAATAGTTCCCTGTCAGGAAGGATACCAGTCAGACTTAGTCCCACCTAGAATCATAGCTTTTCTATTTTACTGTCTACTTCATATCCTTTATTGGGAAGTACTCAAAAGTGCTAAGCTGGAGACTTTTGTGTATTGCCTCTAGCCATTTTTTGACCTTCAATGAACTTGGATCTTCTGAATTATCCTTGTTTACCTCCATTTCCTCCTGAAGTCTCATTTGCTTAATATCAGAACCTTTGTCTTGATCAGTGATCAGCTTTATTGCTGCCTTAGGAGAAAGAAGCATCCTTTCTCATTCCTTACCTATAACAAAAGAGATGAATGAAAAGCCTGAGAGACAGAGTTACAAGTTGATTAATAATTAATTTATTAATTAGGCTAACTGATAATAAATTGATGATCAGTGATATTTCTTGGTAACCAAATACCCCACCATGAAGATCATTAATATTTAAATACCTTTGGATAAAGGGTGTGCCCTTTAACAAGGGGGTGGCCATATTAATGAGAAAACAGGCTGAAAGTCTTTAGCTGTTCTCACTGAGAACATAACTTGATCATGAGACTTAGCCACCTCTAGCAATCTGGACAAAGGAATACATTTCTACCCACACCACTCTGGCTGACTTTTTCCTTCATGAACTGATTTTCCCTAGACTATAAGGGAGGGCTACCAGGGAATGGGCTCAAATGCTTTAGGGCTAGAATGCACCTAAGATTATATTCTGTTTACACTAAATCAGAATAAGGTTACCTAGTTGGGTGAGGTCTATCCAAGATCCTGGAGCATGTACCCAAGAATTAGGCCAATCTCATCTATCAGCTTTGTCCTTCAGAGACAGACTGAATGAATGACATACAAGGACAGGTCCCTGAATGAGGAAACAGAAAGGAAAAACCTTAATCCTAATTAATAATTGAGTGCTAATATCATAGAAAAATAATCAGTTTTGTCACTACCATCAAGCTCTTGCTTCCATTCAGATCTTGTGTCTGCCCTTGCCCTCTCCCCCATGGACACTTCCACCATTTTTTAGAGTCAATTATTCTACATGTTTTCATGTTTCCACATTATAAAGTCTTTAGATTATGAATGATGGAGTCGAATTTCTCTCATCTCACTCCCACCAAAATTCATACACAGAATGGTTCACTTGGGAATCTCCATGATTTGAAGATTCATTGACTCGTTAAATGTTATGCCTGGAAAGTTCAGTAGATATTATTTATTCTAACTCTTTTATTTTAGAGATGAGGAAATAATGCGATAATGAAGTGACTTAAAATCTCACTGAAAGATTTTGAACCCAAGTCTTTGTGAACTCAGCATTGCTGCTCTTTCTAATATACCACATTGACCCCAAACAGAACACTTACAATACAGTCATACTCTCACATAAATCCTACCAACAATAATAGAAAGGTCAGTATAAATTTTTTCAGCAAAACAGAATCTTTTCCCCTCACTTTTAGATTTGGAAAAACACTTTTCCAGGCTACAATGAATATTAGTAGTTGTCCTATCAACTGAAAGACTACTTGGTCAATTGAAACAATGAGCTACTAAGCAGAAGAGACATTTTAATGCTCAAGCTGAAAAATACAGGGGCTGTCTAGAGTACCTGTGGCTGGATGCTAACTTGAGTTTGAAGTTTAATGGTTAAGTCCTGGTACTAAATTGGGTTATTGCTCTTTATTCTCCTTGGACATTTTCTTCTTGCTTCAAGAAATCTCAGCAGCTAAGGTGTCACATTTCTCAATCTTCTAGCTAATAGTACTTACCCCAGCAAACTCTATAACCACTGAATTCCTTTCAATTATTTTTTCATCAGTGATTTTCTCTCTTTACAAAAGATAATCTTTGCAACCACAAAAACTCACTTCTCAGACTTAAAATGTGACTATGTATGAAGAGTGATAGGGAAATGAATTCCCTTATCCTAAAACTATTTTCAATTCAAAATATATTTATTGCCTATCATATATGCCTAGCACCCTATTCGTCCCTGTGGGAGATACTAAATGAGACATTTTCCTTTCTTCAACACTTTCATCTGGAGGTTTCTGAGATGCTTCCTTTGATAATTTAGCACCAAACATGACACTTTAATTTTTATCACCTGAAATAATGAAAATCTTAACCTGAGGAAAGTGACAAGAGTGATGAGGATGATGATGATGATGATGATGATGATGATGATGATGATATAGCACTAGCCTGAGAGATGATATAACCTCCATCACTGAAGATTTTGGGGGAACAGAAAATTTTTTCTGGATTAGATCAAGTATTAGAAACCATTTTAAAACTAAGAGATACTTGTATGCATAAACAATATTTCTGAGTTCCACCACAAAGACAAGGGAAAAGAGAAAAAAAATTAAAGAGGTAAAAGAAACTCAAGGAAATTTCAACGAATCCATTAAATCATCAATAACAATGAAGATGACAATTCATCTATGCATACAAAGCTATGTGACTCTATTGCATATCCTCCTCTATATTTGCTACAAGGGAGGTGCCCAATATCCTGGAAGGCTTTCTCAAGTTCTCCTCAGATGATGAAGATACAAATGAGGCATGTAGTTAAGTTAGTCTTTTGTTCATCCCTTGTTCTAGCCAGGTAACCGATTTCTTGTTCTTTTTTTGATAGCACATTTCTTTCATCCCATCCTTTATGCTATTTCTCCTTTAAAATTCCTCATTTCCTTGCAGCCTGTTTATGTCCACAATACGCTGCTCCCTTGCTTTTTATATGATCCTTAATTTAATTGCTTCAGACGATGCAGCATCTCATGATTCACAGCTGTATAATACAGAAGAACAAGGGTTAAAAAAGATAATACTTCTCAACCAGAAGGGTGAATAAATAAGGGAAATTTGTATTTCCCCTATGTAATAGTATCTCATGGGCAGCTAGGTGGTGCAGTGGATAGATTGCAGGTCCTGGAGGAAGGAAGCCTCATTTTTCTGAGTTCAAATCTGGTCTCAGACACATTGGCTGTGTGACTCTTAGCAAATACTTAATCCTGTTTGCCTCATTTTTCCCAAATGTAAAATGAGCTGGAGAAGGAAATGGAAAGCTGCTCTACTGTCTTTGCCAAGAAAACTCAATCTGGGGTCAAGAAGAGTTAGAAATGATTGGAAACTACTGAACAACAATAGAGTTTGTTCTAATCTTCCTGTTGAACTCTTGATTTTAATCTGTATCCATTTAAAATCTCTGTCTAAAAAAACTAGCTGTGTGACCTTGGGCAAGTTATTTAACCCCAATTGCCCTCCAAAAAGCAAAAAAAAAAAATAAATAAAAATCCTAATAAATTATTTCTTGAGCAAGTTACTTAACCCCAATTGCTTTTAAAAAAAAAAAGAAATCTCTGTCTAGCATATATGTATGGACACAAGATTTTTGTAAGGCTTTCATTCATCTGAAGGGCTTAATCTGGACAATGGGTATTCTTTATTATTACTCCTTATTAGATTTTTCCATATGTAAGTAGTCAAGGTAACACTTTTATGGAATATGGATCTCATTTAGGGGGCCTTTGTAACTTTCTAAGAATTGAGGTGATCAACCCAAATGGAAAACAAACTATAAGCATTTTGAGGACCAAAATATTAAGGAAGTAGGTTTCCAAAGGACACATAGGTTGTAAATATTAAGACCTTAAATCCAGGGCTTTGTGACTCCAGGAGCAATATTATTTCCAGTATGTCACATTGACCCCAAAACAAACTCTACATAGAAACAATCATGTCCACAGATAATTCCTACAAACAAAAATAGATAGGGCAATATAAATTTTGTGTTTCGTATGCAAAGCAAAAAACATTCCCTCTTCCAAACACTCTTGGTTCAAGATTTTGAAAACTACTTTTCTAGGTTACAAAGAATATTAATTGTACTTTCAAATGATATCAACTAAAAAGATATTTCGTCTATTGAAACACGGAAATGCCTAAATAGAGAACACATCTTAATACTTAACTAAAATGATGCAAGATCTATGTTGTATCCTTATTTACCTTGGACCTGCACCCTGACAATCATGAAGCCCTTTGCTAAGCTTGTGCCTACCTGTACAAAGGCTTGCACGGTACTGACGACATGAAAGGTATCTTGCTCTTCCAACTATCTTGTTGCTGTTTTGTTTTTTTTAGTGACATTTTCACTTTCTTCTGCAGCTCATTCAGGATTTTGATATTAGATTTAATATGGCACATTCCCTGTCCTTGATGGTGAAATTAGTTTGCTATTAAAATGTTTACATACCTTTTTCCATTAAAAAAAATCTATTTGTTGTTCTCTTTCCAGTTTTGATGTCAAATGCCCTTGGGATGAATTTACGCAGTTGTGTCTCTTGCCAAGGTACTTTAAATTTGATTTTCTCTCTATTGCTTCTCATTCTTTTATGAGGAGATATCACTTATTGTGCTCCATTATTCCCCTCCGTAAGATTTTACAAACATGTTTATGTTTTAAATGGGTTTTTTCCTTGGCTGCTACATTTATTCATTTGGCAAGGTGATCCAGTATTTGCTGGAGAAGGCATTTCCTAGACTATTAAAAAATCTCCTCATTAATGCATTTTATTTCTATTAATTTAATTCTTGGACATAATTATTATAAATTGATATCAATGTTTTTTCCTTCACCCATTTCTCATTTTGGCATCAATAGCAAATTTAATAATGTCAGGTTTGAGATATTTTAGCTTTATATCATATTGTTTTTATTTTTATTCTTGTTTCTTCTAATTTTGTAGTGTGTTTTAAAATATGTAAGTGATCTGAGTGTACACAAATAACTGATGTAAGAATTCTTCCACATAATGAATCATTTCCTCCCTTTGCAAATATAATCAATTTCATTTTTGTTGTTGTTATCTCTACTACACGTCCACCAATTTTTTTCAAATGTTTCATGATTTATAAGCTTGAAGCTCCTGTAAATTCTACAAATCCTTTCCCTCTCTTATTCCTTATTCTTGAACTATATTCTTTAACATACTTTCCCCTCCTTGTCCTATGCCCATCTTTCCATTGATCAATAAGAATTAAATAATATTTTAATTTAATATTCATTTTGTTAAAGACTTTCTTTATAATTTGTAGTACACATTTTTCCTGCTAGTGTTGTTTTTTTCTTTAATATAGCTGTCATGAACACTATCATATAAGATGTTCAAATACAACATTGTCTTGGAATTGTTTCTTATTCTGGTTCCCCTGACTGCCCCGACCTCCAGTTTAGTTCTAGTGCCTTGGAAGTAACTGGTTTAAAAAAAAATCTATCACAGGGACAGCTAGGTGATGCAGTGAATAAAGCACTGGCTCTGGAGTCAGGAGGACTTGAGCTCAAATTCAGCCTCAGACACTAGGTGTGTGACCTTGGGCAAGTCACTTAACCCCATTTGCCCTGCCTTCCTCCTTCCAAAAAGGCACACACACAAAAAAATCTGTCACAGAGGAGTTCCTGAGTAGAAATTTTAGACAATGTTCATAATGCACTTTTTTTTAAACTTCTTTTTTGTTGTTTAGTAAGTAAATAACCCCACTTCTAGGTTAGTTTAGTAAGTAAATTTATAAGTAACTAGCATAAGGTAATAATAATAGGAAGTAGGAGCACAAAAGGGGAACATAGAAGTCACTTACAAACTGTTCCATAAATTAAAGGAATGTAACATTTACTTACAAGCTGTCTCATAAGTTAGGGGAACATAGGATCCACCAGCAACTGCCTCATAAATGAACTGAGCCTACATCCTGAGACTATGTGATAAATTAGGGGAACTCAGCTAAGCCCTAATGAAACAGCCCCTCATTCCTGCTAACTGCCCTCCAACGGTAAACTGCAAACAAGCTCCACACATATACAATAAAGCCAGCAATACATTGTGTAAATGAAATAGCTCTAAGATGCTACTGATAACTTTGTTAAAATGTTTGTATGTTAATGAACTAAGGCAAATGTGGCATGGATAAGAGTTTGTCCATCCCCCTTCCCACCACCACCAAAAATGGGACCCTAAATTCCTGTGCTTCAAGCACTCTTCCACCTGCTATGGATCCGTACTACCTGAGGGCTCCCAAATCTGATGGTCATGTATATGCTTTTTATTCTGTGCCCTTTTCTCTCCCCATTCTCTTCTCCAAACTGCCTTCTTCCCTCTACCATGCCATGCCATGTCCCCTTGCCATGTCCCTCTATACTTCACTCCACTTTTCTCTATAGTTTCTGTATCTTACTAAAGTATGATTTAAGTATTACTCCATACTAATTGACATCATGATCTTTCCCAGTGAATACCCAAATAAAGAGGTATCCTTCCCTGACTTAAGTGGTTACTTTCCCTTAGCTCATGACCTGGAGGCATCAGAACTGAGGCTAAATTCTTTCCCACAAATGTCCCTCTCAAGGACATGCATGGAAATATAAATCCACTGGTAAAAAACAAAAGTGGGCAGAGCAATCTCATGCTTCTTTTTAAGAGGGACTTCCTCATTATTGTATATTATCCCAGTATATCAGTTAACAATTTACACATGGAATAATAACTCATTGGCTTTGGGTGCAACAGATATCATAAAATGATTTTTGTGAATCTCTTGTCTTTCCGAGAAAACTTATCACTCATTCTCCATTTATCTGTAATTAAAAAAAAAACTTTCTAATTTCATTTATATAAAAACAGTCAAGATTTTGTCTTTCAGTTCCTCCAGTACTATGTCTACCCACTGGTGGTAGGCCAGGGTTTTAGAATATTGATAACAAAGTTCACATTTACAGATGCCATAACATTGTGTGATTCTTGGTTCTTTCAGACCCCTTATCTACAATTTTGACACCATCAGTACAGAAGTGGAAGGAAGAGACATAGACTGAGAATCATTTCATAGTTTTATTTTTTTTTGTTGTTGGGACAAAGAATTCATAAATCAAGGTAATTAGTACCTCTAAAATTTACTAGGTTGGTTCTAAGAAAGCAGATATACTGTTTTCAAGACTGTCCTTGAAAGTAAAGTAGAACAATAAAGAAAAGGAAGAGATGACAGAGGGAAAAGAAATATGAGGTAAGGGAAAGCTACACATAATCAACAATAAGGAATTTTAAAATGTTGCAGTTGCTTGATATGGTAGAGTGTTATGAACATCTTCTAAAATTTCTACTCAGGACCTCCTCTGTGAGAGATTTTTTAAACCAGTTATTTCCAAGGCACTAGAGTTCACAGAATCACTGAAGCTGAGAGTAGGAAGGGACTTCTGTCTCCATCTAGACAAAAACATTTGCAAAATGAGTGCTCACTATAACATCTACCATGGTTTAATTGGAGAAATATATGCAATTATGAACGATTAATTCCATGGACAGATATATCTAGCTCTTTAACACTAGAAGTCAGAACCAATTAGCATATCAATAACAACCACAACTACTACTGCAATAATATTAATAATAATTGAATACCTAGAAATATTAATATAGTATTTATATAGTGTATAGTTGTAATAGTAATGGAATTTAAAGATCCCCCTGTATTGGGTTGGTTTTCAGGTTGAGTGTTAAAACCCAGAGCTTGTGAATCCCACTTGTGGGATGGATTTGTTGACATGAATAGAGAGGGCTGAACTGGGAGGAGCTGATGCTGTGGATTTAGAGAGGCACAAGCAGAGAGAGAGAGGCAGAAGAACTTTTGGAAGCAGCATCACGGAGGCAGAGAGAGAGAGAGGATTTCTGAGGGCCAGTTCAAGCTGCCCAGGACTTTTGAGAGCTGCCACCAGGAGCTACTGAGGACTAAGGAGACATGGCTATGATGCCGGTATTTTGTCTATCTGTTTTGATGTTGTTTTGTCATATTTGTCTGCTCATGAAGGACAGTTCTATTATTGCAGAGGTCCCGGAACCTTGCTGTTGGTTCAGAAGCCCTGAAGAAGGATTTTCTTGTTGTATGTTTACAGAAATACTGGAAGAGGGTCTTGCTGATGTTTTCAGGTGCCCTAAAATTGTTCTAGAGGCAGAGAATGAATTAATGAGGACATTGGAAAAGTATCTTGTGGCCTTGTTAAGCTTTGTGTCCCCAGGAACAAAGATTGCTGAGAACTTGCCTGGGGTCAAGATGAAGAAAAGACCTCTCTTTGTGTATTAAATGCTATGAAGATATCTTAACTTTGTTGTAGCTCAGGGGTAGATGGCCTTTGTGCTCTCTATTGCCCCTTTTGAGAAGGTGCTTACCGTTCTGACAATAATTGTTATTCAGCTGTGATCCACGGCTGGGAAACTTTTTAATTTTTTGTGGTCTGTGACTGACCAAATGAATGTACTTCATTTATGATTAGAAATTAATCTCCATTTGAGAAGAAGCACTTTGTGATTGACTAAATGAATGTACTTTCCAGGGGTGGAGTAGTACTTGGAAATTATTGAATTACACTTGGTGAATGCTGTATTTTGATTTTCTCTGTTCTTCATTTGTCACTGAATAAAATGGAGAGCTGCTATGCTTGTATTCTGAACCTTGGAAGTTGTCTTAGCTTGGCATTACAATAGTATTGCTAGGCACTATACTAAGCACTTTACAAACATTGTCTCATTTGATCTATACTGCAATGGTGGGGGTGACAAATATTATTCCCATTTTACAGTTGAGGACACTGATGCAAAAGGAAGTTAAATGATTTGTCCAAGGCCACATAGCTACTAAGTGGTTGAAGCTGGATTTGACTTCAGGTCTTCCTGCCTCTGGGTCCTATGCCACTTAGTTATCTTTGGAAGCAGATCTTTCATATTTTTGTCCTTGATAAAATTAAAGAAAAAAATATTAAGGTATTTCTATATTGGTTTCAACATCTCTCATTTATAATAATTCTCTAAGCTTTACAAAGTGTTTTTCTCTAAATTAACACTGATAGTCTATGTAGCAGGAAAGATTCCAATGAAAAGTCGAACATTTAATTAGTTGTCTGGACACCTCAAAATATATGGATATTTGATAAGACATTGAAAAAAAATTACAGATAAACTTACACTGGAGGTAGAGCACATTCTTGTACTTGCCCTTGATTTTGCTCTTTTTTCGGGTAGGAATAGCATGTTGAGAACACCAGGCAATTATTCAAGGAAGTAATAAGTGGTAGATAAAGTGAGGCTCCTGCAATCTGGTGGAAAAAAAAAAGATCCTGAGACTTGTTTACATGAAATAATCCTATATTCAAAATTCTGAATTCAATACCATCAACCAAGGGAAAGAAGCAGTTTTCCTTTTTAGAGTTATTAATTTTTAATACATTACTTGTACTTAACAAGATATTGATATGCATATATATGCCAACAACATAGATAAGAGTGAGAATCACATTATCATTGAAAGAAGTCTTCCCTTAGAGTAAGGAAGACCTGAGTTCAATGATTACCTCTGACACAGTGTGGCCATGTGATACAGGACAGGTCATTGAAACTCTCAGCAGTGTAGATAGCTCTCTAAGACTAAATGTGACAGAGCAGGTTCCAACAGGCAACAGAGGAGGGAGTTTACTCACTTAGCAATTAGCTAGAGGAAAGAAATCACTGATCCTATCCAATGTATATGCACATATATCAAATTTACATTTATCTGAAATGATAGGAAGATTTCCTTTTGCACATATCTGTGTGCTACTAGGTCCTTTTATCTACTTCAGAGGACTCTGTGACATAGCCAAAATTAAAATTTTCGGCAACTTATATAAGTCCATTGATTGCAGTCTTTCTTGTTAGTCTTAATTGTTCGCACTTATAATGATCATCCAAATGATCATTGTTAACATTCAGAACTATATATGCACATGAAAGTTTTCTAGGTCAAATTATTAGAGGAGAATGCTATTTTTAAAGAGAGCATTATTCAGTGTACAGAGGGCCAATCTTGAAGTCAAGTAGACACAAATCGTTTCAGTCAGTCACCAAGTATTTTTTATGGTCTAAGCACCTATCATCATGCCACTTACTCTCTCAAGAGAGGTATCTCTCTAAAACTAATTTCTGTAACGTTGATAATCTGGGTTTGTAGGAGGAGTTTTCATACTAAGAGCTTTCTACATTGATGAAGTCATATTTGGTCTCAAATGAGATGTTGTACTTTACTTCCCAATTCCAGTCTCTCCCCTCTCTCATTGTTATCTCTAGGAAAACAATACATACTCCTTAGTATGTATTAGGCAATTAAACCTCTGCATAGAGTCATTTAATCCTCCCCATAATTTGATACTAGCCTGACTTTCTAAACTTATTACACACTTCTCCATTTGAGATATCTTGCTGGAATTCCAGCCAAAACGGCCCACTTGCTTTTCCCCAAATTCAGCATTCCATTTTGTGCCTTTCTCTATGCACATGATTTTGCACAGGATAGATCATGTCTAGAATGACTTTTCATGTCCTCATCTTAGAAACCTAAAATTACTTCAAGGTTAAGGTCAGATCCTATCCCCATTCCTAAGTCCCATAATTGTTAGTTTTCCTCCCTCCTCCTCAAATTATCTTGTACATGCTTATCTGTTCATATTTTGTTTTATCTTTTTAATTCTTCACTTGTTCAGTAAGCATTTTAAGGTGATTTTTTTGGTCTTGTTTTGTTTTATATTTGTGTATCTTTAGCCTCTAGCATAATGTTTCACATAGTAGGCCTTCAACAATTGCTTGTTGTATTATGTTGGATTGTAGATTAACCATTTAGGTTTTAATTCATGGCAAAAACCTTTTGGGAGCTCTTTACTTGAAGAGAAACTTTGTTGTAACTCAGTAACTGCTTTGACAAGCTCTACGTCAGGGAAAACACAGGAAATTATCAGCATTCGGTTTCTGACAGTGTACAAAGCTTTCTTTATCAGTGATCATAAAGAACAAATGGAGCTTAGTTAAATGTAGTTGTGTGTTTTTATTTTGTCTTACACCTTAATATGCTGAGCTTCCCATGGAGGCTTTATTTTTGCTGTGTTGCAATTTGAGGTAAATGCACTCCCCATTAAGTATTACCAAAAAAGACTTCCTTAGTACATCTATGTATAATAATGACTATAAAAATTGAATAGTAAAGCCTGTCACATTTTTGCAAAAACAAATTGACTTAAAAATATTTGTGTATGGATGGGAAGGGATAATGCTGGAACATATAGCAATCAGAAGAAAAGATTAAAAAAAGAATACAAATACATTTGCTTAACACAAAGTTCTTTGAAGATTCAATAAATGACAATGGAACCTATTGAATGAGTCTTGAACATGTCAGAACTTGAACCATATCCATAATCCTCTTTAAAGAGATTGGAAGAGAAAGGGTCCTACAGCCACCATAACAGTATGCATCAGTATATAATAAAAAATGGTGTCAGCAAACAACTTACTTCTGCTCTAAGTCAATTTCATTCTTGCTGAACTGTAACTAGGAATTCTGGTGCTTGGAAAGGGCAGGGAAAGGCATGGAAAATATAAATCCCCTAAATCTGCTATATCAGAAGCATATGGAAATTACCACCAGTGGCACTGATTCCACATATTTCATGTTGGGTTCAGTGATCAGGGAATATGGGCATCAGAAGACACATATGATGATGGTGAGAACCTGGGGGTATATAGAGGAGTTGGTTGCCTGGGACTGGGTGTAGGAGGAAAGTGGGTGCTATTATGGCAAATTAGCGTGTATTCACTAAAGATTTGAAGCACAAATATATTGAGGAAGAATACTAATCCCGATGTTACTATAGTAGGAGTCTAGGTTAAAAAATGTCAAAGCTCTGGGGCAAAAGCCCAGTTGGCATTTTCTAGTTATAGATCTGTACTCTTGCCAAAATGGGTGGTAAAAGTTGTAAGTACTCTATAAAATTGCTAAAAGAACTTATTAATAAGAAACCTCAAACTTGTGTTAATGAGACATCCATCAGTGGCATATATTTTTTTACACATCATCCATTCATCTTGTGAACTTGGGTCCTTGTAGCTTTAGCAGTGGTGAATCTTGGCAGATTGTGTCCAATATCGAACACATTTACATAGGTTTCTTTGAAAATGGAGAAATAAATTTACTAAGCATACAGAATTAGAATATGCATTGATTACATTGGGGAAATTTTAACTCAAAGGCAAAACATGCAAATGATCATTCATCAAAATAAGAATTCACTCAATCAGATAACTACTTTGCATGAGGAACTTAGATTTAACTTCTAACAGTAAATCACACACACACAGAGTTCACAGTCAAACAGAGAAGGCACATACACTGAAACAGATGAGTAACAATAACAGCTAACTCACATTTAGATAATGCTCTATAATTTATGAAATACATTACAAATATCTCATTTGATCTTCACAACAACCCTGTAAAGTTGGTGCTATTATGATCCTTTTTTTTTCAGATGAGGAAACTGTGCCTAGGAGAGATTAAATAGTTTATCTAGGACCACAAAAATAGAAAACATCAGAAGGATAATTTGAACTGGATGGGTAAATCCAGCATTCTATCCACTACACCTCCTAACTGCCATAATTTGGATGTGGATGAGAGGAGAAAAACATACGTGCCCAGATAAATAAAATATTAAAAATATCTGTGGAGCCTGCAACATGCAGCAAAAATACTGAATGTTCCAAAAGATAAAACAGACCAATAATAGGTGTGTGGTGTGTGTGTGTGTGTGTGTGTGTGTGTGTGTGTGAGAGAGAGAGAGAGAGAGAGAGAGAGAGAGAGAGAGAGAGAGAGAGTTGGATAGCCCTTTAGGAATAGCTCCAAATTGTTCTCCAGATTTGTTGAATGACTTAGTTCATAACTTCACCAATAGTGCATTAGTGACCCAAATTTCCCACATCCTCTCTAACGTTCATCATTTTCCATTTCTGTCATATTACCAATCTGATAGGTGTGAGGTGGTACCTCAGAGTTATTTTAATTTCCATTTCTCTAATCAATATTGATTTGGATCATTTTCCCATATTAATATAGATATCTTTGATTTCTTTACTCATTCATTTCCTTTAACCATTTATCAAATTGGACAATATTCTTATAAATTTGACTCAATTCTCAATATATTTGAGAAATGAGGTTTATCAGAGAAACTTGTAAATAAAATCTTCCAGTTTTCCATCTTATTTCTAATTTTGGCTGAATTGGTTTTATAAAACCTTGTGCAAAACCTTTCTAATTTAATGTAATCAAAATTACTCATTTAACATCCTGTAATACTTGTATCTCTTGTTTTGTCATATTTTTACCCCTTATCCATAGACCTTGCAGGTAAATTATTCCATGCTTCTCTAATTTCCTTATGGCATCACCTTTTATGTCTAAATCATGTACCCATTTTAAGCTTATCTTGGTATGTCATGTAAGCTGTTGGTCTATACCTAGTTTCTGCTAAACTACATTACAAATTTCCCAGCAAATATAGTAAAATAGTAAAGTCTTGCCCAAAATTTTGGATCTTTTCATTTATAAAACACTAGATTTTTACTATGGTAAGGTGCTTCTTATATTGTGTCCTTATTCCATTCTACTTACCTACCACTCTATTTCTTAGCATCTATCAGTTTGTTTTGCTGATTATTGCTGTGTAACATAATTTGAGATCTGGTACTGCTAAGCTAACTTCCCTCACATTGGTTTACACTGATTTCCTTAATATTTTAAACTTTTGTTCCTCCATATGAATCTTGTTACTGTTTTTTTCTAGTTCTATAAACTAAACATTTTTTTTTGCTAGTTTGTTTGGTAGTACATTGAATAAGTAAATTAATTAAGGTAGTATTATCATTTTATCACATGATAATCCTACCCGTGAACAATTCCATTTTTCCCACTTATTAATATATGACTTTATGTGTGTGAAAAAAATTATAATTGAGTTTATATAGTTCCTGGGTTTGTCTTGTTAGGTACACCCTTAAATACATTATATTGTCTGCATTTATTTTAATTGGAATTTTTCTTCAAATCTCAATAGTGAATTTTCTTTGTAATATATAGAAATGCTGATACTTTGTGTGGGTTTATTTTATATCCTACAACTTTGCTAAAGATGTTAATTATTTTAACCAGTTTGCTAGCTGATTCTCTAGAATTCTACAAATATACTATCATATCATCTGCAAAGACTGAGAATTTCATTTTCTCATTGCCTATTGTAATTCCTTCAATTTTTTTTCTTTTCTATTGCCTAATTCATTAATCTACTCTTTCTTCAATTTTTGATGTGTTTAGAGATATAAACTTTTCCCTAAACACTACTTTAGCTTCATCCCATGAATTTTGATGTGTTGCATCAATGTTTTCATTCCCTTTACTGAAATTTATTTTTTCTATCATTTTTTCTTTGATTAACTCTTTTGTTTCTTTTGCTTTTTTAAGAATTCTAGTTGAACTTGTGTACAAGTTGTTTGTTTGTACATCTTTGCTAGTAGATATTATAGAGTTATTCTCTTATTCTGAATTTATATCTTGAAGATCCATTTCAACAGAAAAATTTTCATGTTGGAATTTCTTTTGTTTATTCTTTCTTCCAGACTTACTTTCTGATTTTGGACTTTGTATTGTGATGAGTCAGTATCAGAGTTATATAGCTGCTACTTTATTCTGTATTTTCTCCTTTCTCAGTATAGAACCTAGGACTTGTGACCTGGACTCCTTGCGCTGTACTACCACCCCTAGAAATAGATCCCCTCCTCAGTCAACACTGTATCTGTGGCCTAACTGTGAGCAAAAATATTTGCTTTTCTTGTGCCCTTCTGTATCAGCAATGCCATATTCACAATGCCTATAGAGATTACAAATATGCTGATATAATTATCCATCACAAAATACTTCAGGTTTGCCATTTGGGGAAATAAACTAGAAAATTTATTAAGATACCAAAAGACTGAGTC
>NW_027187336.1:4578731-4579824 GCF_028583685.1 Petaurus breviceps papuanus
GCACGTCCATGGGGCATGGGAGATCTTTAAATCCCATAACCCTTACACCTTCTCAAGGTCAAACCCCTATGTGATTGATCTGTGTCCTCTTCTCTACCCTGGTGCACAACTGACGGCAAGTGCTCCTTCAGCCCTTCTGCCAGAATACATAATGATCATTACTGGTCAAACTTCATCCCTAATATCTGCTGACATCTCTGTCTTTCTCACTATGTTGACCAGGGTTGGAGAAAATAACTCACTGAGATTTTCTTTCCTTTGAATTTTTAAATCATAACTTGGTTTTAAGTCTTTTCTAGATCTTTATGTAGTAGTTGTGGGAGAGAGATCAGTTTATATTTCTTTCTATTTCTCTTTCATCTTGGCTTGCTCACATCAATTTTATTTTATTTTTTTACACCTGGCACAGGACATGGTTCATAATAGACATA
The DNA here is from genome assembly GCF_028583685.1 of Petaurus breviceps papuanus. Lineage (NCBI taxonomy): Eukaryota > Metazoa > Chordata > Mammalia > Diprotodontia > Petauridae > Petaurus > Petaurus breviceps. The sequence goes on from NW_027187336.1 coordinate 4,579,163, forward strand.
TGATAAATGTTTGTGAATTCAATGATTGAATATCCCTGTTTCAAATTCCATGGTTGTGGGAAAAGATTAACACATTAGATCTTATGCTCACTTCACTGGATGAGTCCTATCAAAGGAGAGATCCTTTGGTGGAATCAGTAAATTCTGAGAGTAGGAAAGGGACATTTACAGTGAGGAAGAATGGATGGGGGTGGTATGCTGTGTAGCCAGAGGGTATGGACCACGATAATACTCATTTTTGGTGATGAAAGGAATAGAAAGCAGAAGGTGGGAAATTGATGAAGATATACGTTGTTTTCTTTATAGTTGTGTCTCCAGCCATCCCTGATCTAGAGATTAAAAAGTAAGTAAATTCATTATTTCAATTTTAGCACTGATAGAATCTTGAAAGAGGACATTTAAACAGTTTCAGAAGGATACAACTTTAGCACAAACTTACAAAGGAATCAATCACCACTTTAAAATAAGAAAAAAAGTAAAACAGAATTGTCTTTTTAAAGAACTAACATTTAGAATTCTGCCCCCCTTCAAGTCTGTTAGAAGTGCCTATTTGATAAATGAAAAGTTACCATGATAAAGTGCTGTAAATAGGAGAGAGAGAGAGAGAGAGAGAGAGAGAGAGAGAGAGAGAGAGAGAGAGAGAGAGAGAGAGAGAGAGAGAG
>NW_027187336.1:4579834-4610601 GCF_028583685.1 Petaurus breviceps papuanus
GAGAGAGAGAGAGAGAGAGAGAGAGAGAGAGAGAGAGAGAGAGAGAGCAGATGAAACTAGGAAAGACTGATTGATAACATGGATAGTAATATTCACAGCAGCAGAAAACTGGAGCAGATCTTGACAGATCACCTACTCCTTTCTATTTCCTTCAAGCTGGGCCACCCCTAAATATTCCTAGAGGGGTGACAACCTATCCTATTCTCTCTGACCTCCAGAGAAGGGAAGTCCAAAGCTACCCTTGACACCCATTTACTATTAAGCAATTTGTTATGTCAGGAATTTAACTTCAGTGTCAGCTATCCTAAAGGGATATCTATCTTAGAGCTCTGCTGCAAGTCTTTATTAGAAGTAAATAAAGGATGGAGGTAGGGATATTGAATGAGGCTAAGCTGTACTGAATTTGCTGCTAAGGGCCTACATAATCTTTGGATGCAGTATGGTGCAGTGGAAAGAATGCTAATGTAGGTGGGTTGAATTTGGTGTCAAATCATAAGACCTGAGTTCAAACAATGGCCTCTAATGTGTTCCCCCTGTGTGGTGAATTTGGAGTCACATCAGAAGACTTGAATTCAAATCTTGGTTCTGTCACCTACTACCTGAGTGACATTAGACAAGTAATTTAATTTATTTGCTCCTCAGTTTCTTCATCTATAAAACAAAGGTGGACACCCACAAATTGAGATTTATGATCTTACAACATTTAAGCTTTATGAACCGCAGTTCCTTGACCACTATCACTGAGCTGCCAACTTACTCCGATTTGTTAAGCACTGATTTAAAAAAAAAAGAAGCAAACTATCATATACCAGGACACTTATGTGTTATATATTGGAAATAAAAAGAAATGTAATATTTTCTATCTGCAAAGAGTTTATTTTTGACTGGAGGAAAAAAAATGTAGATACAAAGAAGTGAATCAAAATAAGCATTTAAAAAAGATATACAGAAGTATTTTGAAAAGTATATATTGTAGTCAAGATGGCAGAGTAGAAGCAGGACCTACCTCCACTGGGCTCTAGCTTCCACCTTCCCCAATCAATGTAAAAGGGGATTCTAAACAAATTTTGGAGCTGCAGAACCCACAAAATGACACAGAGAAGCTAACCTCCCTGTGAGGACAGTCCAGCAGGCTGGAAGCAATTGGCCAGCGTAGCCCTCTGGCAGCTGAGCCCAGCCCCACACTGAGGCGTTAGCCCCAGGGCAGGTCTGACCAGCCGCTGGCCAGAGAGACTCCAGATCAGCAGCAGCTGTGGCCGTTGCCAGATTTATCAACACATAGATATGAAGGGCAAAGTGAGAGGTCAGTGCAGTCTGGACTTTGGGACGCAGTAAGTGGGAGTGCATGGCTTTTGCCCCTGGGGCGAGAAGCCACTGAGATGTTCAGCACAGCCATCCAGCGCCACATGGCAGCTTCAGTTCCTGGCCTGCAGAGTAGAGGGGGACCAAGCACCCATCTTAGGGGTAATCACTTTTGCTTTAACCTTCTTGGATCTAGATTTCAGTCTAGGGTAGAGGTCCTGGAGTGTGTGTGTCTGGCTTGCCAGAGAGTGTGGAGACCTTAGAGAGGGCACCCATCTAATACCTACAACAGCTAAGAAAACCTCAACACTTGGGAGGAAAGCTCCCCTGTCTGGTGGCAGAGTTCTACTGTGGCAAAAAGCCCAGGGGTCAAGTGACTGAGGGGCAACATGACCAGGCAAAGGAAACAAAGCAGACAGAAGGTTTCAACATTAGACTCCTATTTTGTGTACAAAAAGGAGGAAAGCATGGAACAGAAGGAAGACAGTGAAGTCAGAACTCCTGCACCAAAAGCTTCTAAGAAAAATACGAGCTGGTTACAGGCCATAGAGGACTTTAAGTAGCAGATAAGAGAAGTGGAGGAAAAACTGGGAAGAGAAATGAGAACAATGCAAGAAAATTATGAAATGAGAGTCAACAGCCTGACTGAGGAAAATAACACCTTAAAAAATAGACTAACTCAAATGGCAAAAGAGGCTCAAAAAGCCAATGAGGAGAAGAATGCCTTAAAAAGCCGAATTTGCCAGATGGAAAAAGAATCTCAAAAGCTCAATGAGGAGAATCATTGCTTCAGAATTAGACTTGAGCAAATGGAAGCAAATGACTTTATGAGTAATCAAGATGCTATTAAACAGATCCAAACAAGTGAAAGAATAGAAGGCAATGTGAAATATCTCATGGGAAAAACCACTGACCTGGAAAATAGATCCAGGAGAGATAATTTTTAAAAAAAATTATTGGACTACCTGAAAGCCATGATCAAAGTGAGAACCTAGAAATCAACCTCCAGGAAGTTCTCAAAGAAAACTGCCCTGATGTTTTAGAACCAGAGGGCAAAATAGAGGTTGAAAGAATTCACCGATCACCTGCTGAAAAAGATCCCAAAAAGAAAACTCCTAGGAATATTATAGCCAGGTTCCAGAATTCCCAGAATAAGGAGAGAATATTACAAGTATCCAGGATGAAACAATTTGAATATTGTATACCTAGGATCTGGCAACTTCTACACTGAGGGATCGAAGGGCTTGGAACATGATATTCTGGAGGGCAAAGGAGTTGGGATCAAAACCAAGAGTCACCTACCCAGCAAGTCTGAGTATCATGTTTCAGAGGAAAATATGGTTATTCAGTAGAATAGAGGACTTTCAAGCATTCTTGCTGAAAAAAAAAAAACAGAGGTAAATAGAAAATTTGACATTCACATACAAGAAGCAAGAGAAGCATGAGAAGGTAAACAGGGAAAAGAAATCATAAGAAACTTATCAAAGTTGAATTATTAACATTGCTGCATGGAAAAACAATAATTGTAACTTATGAAACTTTTCTCAGTAGTTGAAGGGAATATATATATATATATATGAGGGTATATGGGCATATGAATACATATGTGCATGTGTGTATGTATGTTTACAGGTATACATAGATAGAGGGCACAAGACCAATTTAACAGGAAGGGATAATACTTAAAAGGTGAAATTAAGAGGTGAGAGAGGAATATAATGAGAGGAGATGGGGAGAGACAGAATGGGGTAAACTATCTCATATAAAAGAGGAAAGGGAAAATGGCTACAATGGAGAGGAAGAATAGGAAGGCAAAAGGGATTGGGTCAACCTTATTCCCATTGAATTTGGCTTGAGGAGGGAATGAAATACACACTAAATATGGTATCTTGCCCTCCCGGAGAGTAGGGGGGCAAGGGGATGAAAGGGGGGATGATGGAAGGGAGGGCAGGCTGGGGGGGAAGGAAGTTGGGAGCACCCACTTTTGAAAAGGGAGGGGTCAAAGTAGAGAATAGAACAAGTGGGAGGTGGGATAGGAGGGAGGGAAATATAGTCATTCTTTTACAATATATCTACTATGTTATTGTTTTGCATTAGCCACACATGTACAACCTGTACTGAACTGTTTAAGTTCCCAGTAAGGGTGGGAGACAAGAAAGGAAGGGAATGAATCTGGAATTCAAAGTTTTGAAATCAAATACTCAAATATATATATATATATATATATATATATATATATATAATTAGTAGTAGTAGTAGTATTTTACATGTAATTGGGAAATAAGATATACAGGCACTAGGGCATAGAGTCAAAAGGGGTATGGGAGAAAATATGGGAGAGAGCAGATTGGAGGAGGGAATATCCTTTGGGACTGCCATTTTGGGGCGGTGGGTAGGGGAAAATGGGGAGAAAATTTTTAACTCAAAATCTGGTGGAAATGAATGATGTAAATCAGAAGCTAATAAAGCATTTGAAAAAAAGAAAAGTACATATTGCTACGTTAATATAAGCTGCTTTATCATTACTATAAGTAGAATTTTTATTTTTGCTGCTTTGAATTTTGGAGGGCAGAAGATTCTCTCTGCCCTCCAAAGAGGCTTTTGGAGGACAATTGTCTCTCTTCAACATGACTGGGTAAAATAGATGTTCACAGGCAGTCCTGGCTTGCCAAGGGGCACGTGGTTCTCTCATGAAATTGTCCTTATATCAGTAATAACCTTGATGTAACAGTTCTCTTTCATTTCATTCCTGACTCCTAAAATTCCTTAAAGAGCTTATTAACCCAGTAAAAGAAAATACTTCTAGACTGGGTAATAGGAGTACTTTTGTTGCAATAGTCCTGAGCTTGTTAGTGCTAATCTCCTATTTATTGCTATGATTCCCCAGTTACTTTGTGAAACTTCATTACTCAAGGTTAGCCCTTGCTATTGTTGTCCCACAGAAAGTGTGTAATCCCTGAACTAAGTGTGTGACCCCATACCGATTTTAGTTATTCTCCTCACATTATCTTTCCATACTGTAACTGAATACAAACATAAAACAACTTATATGTTACCTTTAGCATCTTTTCTTCACCAAGCTTTATAGGATCATAAATATAGAGCTACTGCAGTGAATTTAGAAGTCATCTACTTCAACCCTTTCATTTCACAGATGAGATATCGGTCTTTGAACTAGGAAGGATAAAGCAAGTGCAGAAGTCAGGGGAAGAGAACAAACATATATGTGGTGCCTATCATGTGCCAGGCACTGTGCTATGAACTTTTTAAAAGTATTAACCCATTTGATCCTTACACTGGCTCTGGATTTAGCAGTTGAGGAAATGAAGGCAAACAGAGGCAAATATTTGATGTCGATTTGAATTTGGGACTTCCAGACAGCAAAGACAATATTGTATTCATTGTTCTAACAGCTGTATCTGAACAGAAATTGTTAAAATGGAATTGAATCCCAAAGTAAGGAATGAAGTAGGATAATAGCTACTATCAATTAGTTCATCATTGGGCCCAAGGAAGTCATTTCTCAGAGTCTCAAAACAACTTGCTGATGTGAAGTCCAAATAAATATCAGTGATTTGTGGCTAAGTGGAGCAGTGAAAACAATGCTAGCCCTGAATTTAGGAGGACCTGGGTTGAAATCTGGCCTCAGACACTTAACATTTGCTAGCTGTGTGACCTTGGAGAAGTCACTTAACCCCAATTTCCCTAAAAAAATATGGAAAATTTTAGGCTATAAGAAAGATACTAAAGACCAAAGGAATGGAAATTGGCAAATGTCTCAATTTCTAAAGAGGTAAAACAGATGAATTCTTCATAAAAATGCATTTTAAATTAACCTGGAAAAAATTTTGGAACATATAATTAATGGGATAGTTTTTATTCATAAAGCAATAGCAATTAGTATGTGATTATGAATAACATTTTTTTATTTTTTAATTGGTCAATATTTTATTTCATAGGAATATATTATGAGGAAACTGCCTCTACCACTGCAGACAGCCAACTTTTCTGTATCATTATAGTCTTAGAGAGCTTATGGGGCACAGAGAACTTAAATGACTTGCCTGTGTTCACACAGTGTCTCAGAGAGGGAGTTTAAAAGAGGCCTTCTTGTCTCCAAAACTAGTTCTCTATTGACTATGATATGCTCTCTCTCCAATTACAGATTATTGAAGTTTTAATTATGAATTATAGCAGACTATTTTTGCTATATTTTTTGATAGAATTTGTCATTTCTGCCACTTTAAAGTTTGTGAGGTGAATTTCTTACAATAAATAGAAGCAGTTCAAGTATTAAAATATGCATGTATTAATTTATTTTATACGTATGTATATATGTGTAACAAATTAAATACACACCCATATATTTCCATTTAGCTACCAGCCAAAAGACAGAGAGTATTGCATAGAGAATAGAGTCTATTAGATATAGGGGAAATATTTTTATATATGTGTATGTATATGTATACATATATGTTTGTGTGCATATATCTATGAGAGAGAGAGAAAAAAATATAAGAATCCATCTAGATTTTAGTACAGCATTTCACAAAGTCATCATATCCCTGTAGTAAAATTAAGTCAATTTGGGACAGGTTGAACGAAAAGATAAAAAAGTATTGATGAATTCATCAATGTCTGCCTGGATTAAACTATTTACTACAGTATTCAAGGGATATGTCTTTGATTTTATCTCTTTTTAGGTCAATGATTTGAATAGTGTCATAAACAGCATGCTTATGAAATATGCATATGCTATGAACTTGGAAGGATAACTAATATGATGGATGGGAGAGTAAGGATTCATAAAAATCTCAACAGGCTAGTGATGGGCCAAATCTAGTGAGATAAAAAGCAATAGAAGCAAATATGAAACCATATATCTGAGTTTAAAAAACGGAATTGCATAAGTAAGCCATAAAGGAGACAAGGGTACATAATGCTTCATTGTAAAATAAATAAATTTGGGAAATTTAGTGGATCACACAGTTTATGGGAGTAAACAATATGAAAATGGACATCAAAAAAGCTAATGAAATGTTAGACTGTACTAATAAAACCCTGGTATCAAAAGTGAGGAAGATGAAAGTCTTGCTCTCCTCTGTCCTGATTAGATTAGTGTTGTGTTTAGTTCTGAGTACCATAATTTAGGAAATTCATTGATGACAAATAAACCTTAACCAAAGAAAAGCAACCATGTTATCCCTTCTAGGATCAATTAGTTACCAGCTTAGAGAAGATAAAACATACATATATTTACATTTTTAAAATATGAAAAAGGGATTATATATTTTGTTTATTTGAGGCAAGAATATGAAACTAGTAGTGGTGAGTGGAAGTTAAAGACAAAACAATCTTAACTTAATAAAAGATGAAAACTTCTCTAAAGAATTGGAGTTGTTCAAAGATCGAATGGACTGCTCCTTTTTCCTGGAGATCTTCTAGTGGAGACTGAATCATTTATTCATTTGTTATATCGCAGAAGCTAATTCAGTTTTGATATAGTTTGGTGCCTATAACCTCTGATGTCCCTTCTACTTCTTTTTCTAACTAGCTATATGTATATGTGTGTATGTGTGAGTGTGTGTATGTGTGTGTATATATGTACCATGTTTCCCCGATAAGACCTATCCCGAAAATAAGCCCTCCCCTTACTGTGTAAGATTCCTCTAAAACAAGCCCTCCCCTGAAAATAAGCCCTATTGAGATTGCTACTGTAGTGAAGGTGATCCCCTGCACTACACACTACATTACGGTACCCTCTGTATGCACCGTCCCCCCCCCGGGTGAAACGCACGCCGCGCTCCGAGCTGCATCCAATCAGAGCTGCAGCAGTGAGCGCATCATCCTGTTCTTCCCCAGTGATTTGCTTGCTGGCGCCATTGAGAGCAGTGCTGCAGAGGAGATCTGAGGCAGGACAACATAAGCCCTCCCCTGAAAATAAGCCCTCTGGTGTTTTTCTTTCCAAAAAAAATAATAAGACAGTGTCTTATTATCGGGGAAACACGGTATGTATATATGTATATCTATATTCCAATTTATTCATTTTTAGTTTCCAACATTCATTTCAGCAAGATTTTTAATCACAAATTTTTCTCCCCACCTTCCCTCTACCCCCACCCTAACATAGCAGGCCTACTGAATACCCTTTCCCCCAATCTGTTCTCTCTTATATCCTCCTCCATCCTCCCCCCAAACTTTCTAGTAAAGCAAGATGTATTTCTATACCCCAGTACCTGTATATCTTATTTCCCAGTTGAATGGAAATAATTTTTTTTAACATTTGTTTTAAAAACTTTGATTAACTGGCTATATCTTATGGATTATGAGTTCTGCATAATTCCTCCTAGGTATTCTGGATTTCCTGCTTGTATAATACTATAAATTCTTCTAATTATCACAGGTTTTCCATTGATAATTAGAACTCTTTGCTTTTTCTTGCTCTTGCTGCGTTGAACTGAGAGTGATTCCCATTTTATTCCCCATATTTTCCTTTCTCTTATGACATGACAGCCCCAAATTGTTCCCTTTATACTTTTACAAAATACTGAGATTAGTTTCTCTTTTTCCTTGACAACAATTTCCAACACTGGATCTTCCCTATACCTGTCCTTCTACAATGGATAGAAAATATTTAAAATTTGCTACTTATAAAAGAATTTTTTTGGGTCAAACTTCAAATAGTTGTGAAGAAATATGCAGAGATTTAATTAACTTTTTATACTTTTGTTATTTGGCTAGGCTCCATCAGAAAAGCATGAATATCTAATTATATTGTATCATAATTCTGTCATGTAATCAAGAAGGTCTCTTGAAAGTTATACTCTGCAAATTAAAAATACTACCCAACATATGTACATATATATATATGTATGCACGCATAATTTATTCATGTAAGCATGTATCTATACCATGCACAAATAAGTAATTTTCTATCCTTTCATCAATTAATCCATATACATATGTGCCTATATAAGAAATGTATAGTATAGCTATGTACACCATGCATATGCATGACTAAATGTGTGTAAATGTGCATATATGTTTACATACAAATATATTTGAAAGGTGGGAGAGAGGGAGAAAGGAGAGAGAGAGAGAAAGAGAGAGGAGAGAGAGAAAGAGAGAGAGAGAGTCTCTCTTGTTCTTCTACTTCTCTGTTCTCCCCCTGTGTTGCTCTTCTAAAGTCTACAACATAACAAAAGCTGAATAAAAATTATTAAACTGAATATTTGGGTATCTACATGTGTGTATGTCTATATATATATGCATACATATATGCACTCATGCATACACATATACATATTATATATGTATGTACATACATACAGACATATCATAACCTATTCTTTATAAACCAACGAAGATAAATAAAAGCTGCCTATATATTTATTCTATTTAATTGACAACATTTATTAACTGATTATTCTCTGGTAGATATATGAACAATTCTATATGAGAAAGGAACATATAAAGTACCAAGGTAAATCATTAGTTCATCAGGTAGGTATAGTTAGGGAGGTGCTGGGTTACAGGGGCTTCAATGATCACTGAAAAAAATATATAATGATCAGAATTTGGAGCATGTATGCAAGTTCTCAGGAATGTCTAAAGGAGAAAGAAAATCTATAAAAAATGAGAACCTTTTATTGGATTCTGACACTAACCAATTATATGAATTTCGACAATTGCTCTAAGAAAGGAAGTCTGAAGACCAAAGTGAGGACCAGAGTAAGTTGAAAGGAGAATAAATCAGCATCATTCATAAGCTAAATCAATTTATTCCTCTACTCCCCTTTCTATCTTTATGTGGTAGATACACTGGAAAAGAAATCTTGAAGTTTCCAAATATATAATAGTCCTGACATTACAGCATCATATCCCTTCCATAGTATTTCACCCCCTTAATTCACAAATAATTATTCATTTCTCTGTAAAATATAGACCCACACAAACCTTATAGAAGGAAGAAAAAAAAATACTTCTTACAGGTTTTTTTTTTTTAAGAAAACAATTCATATCTTAGAACCCCAGAGGTCATTTATTGTGAATGTAACTAACACATTCATATCCAACAAAGGTAATAAATAATGCAAATTAAGTTGAATAATGACTACACTGTCTAGTTCCTTTCTACATGAGAGGCACACATGGGACTTGAAAGCAAGTCAGTATTTATAATGCAATATATGGTGTGAGTCATATTCAAAGATGGGATTGCTGAAATGTCACCAACACACTAATTTACTGCTTATACCTGAGGAAAAATAAAAACATCGAACATGACCAATGGAGCCTGAATGTAAAGTGAAAATCTACATTATTCACCCCCCCTCCCCCTTTTGTACTTTATGCTCCTCTCAGGACAGCTTCAGAGTTTTTTGAAAGGAAGGGAAAAAAAGAAAAAAAAAAGATTTGGTTGTTACTTAGAAAAATGCCATTTGACATGTTTGTAAGTGAATGAGGAATTGATGACTTCAGATAGGCTTCAATTTACAAAGCTCTTTTTTTTTTTTTTTATAGAATCCTATAAAGAAAAACTGCCCTCAAACCTCAGACGACGTCTCCTTCTGCCAGAGAAAGAGGAATGGAAAGTGGATGCCAGTCACTACTATAAATATGAATCACAAATCCTAGGCTCAGAGGAATTGGGGAGTATTGAGATATAACTCGATATACTGAAATCAAAATGAGAACTGAAATAGATGACATATAAAGCTACAGCTCCAAATGTATGAATTATGTTAATAGGAAACAGTTTTGGATTCAACAGGCATAGGCAGATATGAGGACATTGCAGAGTATTCATTAGGCAACTGTTCTATATATATGTAATTTGACCAAGCTGCACCTATTAAGCTGATGATGATAGGGACAAAACCAAAGATATAATTTCATTTGTGCCTTACGATCTAGAAGTCTATTATTAAAGAAGGTTGTAAACAAAGAATGTCAAAATAGGTTTCTCCCCTAATAGAAACTGTTATTATAAAGAAAGTCTATGTTCATGACTCACAATAAGGCTAGATTTATACTTTTTTAAAAAGAATGATCATTTAGTCTACAGCATCTTGTAATCTTTACATCCTCTATAATATGTTGACCTAATTCATTGGAGAACTGCTTCATATATATGAGGAGAGCCAATATGGCATTCAGAATATCCATCTACTGTGTCTTACTCTTGCTATGTGACTGGCCCAACTCCTAACCAGCATACATGTCCTTAAGGGTATCTTTCAATCCTTTCTCTTAACTGCAAGTAATTGGTGGTAATGTACTGAAGCTTATTTAATATAAATCTATCATAAAACTTCCCATTTCTTTATATTGCTTTTTTGTGCATCATTGTGTTCCATATTTCACAGTCACAATAGTATGCCTAGAAGAGTAGTGTGAAAGTTCCAACATCTCAGACAAAGATTAAAGAAAGATTTCATTTCAAACTCATAAACAGCCCATCAATACTCATTAATGAAAGAACAATACATACTCCTGATTTATAGTTCTATCCCTTGAACTTGGAGGTTGTTAATAGAGTTAATGTTTCTTTCGCCTTTTCCTCTTCCCCTCCCACCAGACTTTTACAAGTCACATTATTAAAGCATCAGTAAAGGACTGACTTTACTCTTCCATATTGTGACTCAGCATTTTTTTTCCCTTGGCTCCAACCTCTCTCATCTTTAGTTCCATGCTTCTCTGCAGCATCAACCTTTCACCCATTGTTTTGTTCCATCAACATTCTATGTCCAGTTTCACATCCCTTACTGATATTGTGATTTTGCTTCTTATCTTCAAGGAGTGGGGATGTAGAATACTTCAACAAAGGTTCTCAGAAGGGTTAACATGTCTGTCTCTGGCATTGCTTTCCATCTTCATTTTAATCAAACACTACCTCCACTTCCATGCCTCAGACACTCAGGTCTGTGTAATCCTAGGCAATTTACTTAATCTTCTCAGCTTTGTGCCCTCATCTATAAAATGGGTTGATAATAATGACAATAGCAGTGCTTCATGGGGTTGTTATAAGTCTCAAATGAGAATGATGTATGTAAACAATTATATGGATGTCCACAGTTAAAAAAGAAGACAAAAAATTCTACACATTATAACTCAGTGCATTTTCTCTTGATTCCTAGGAACATTATATAATGAATCATTAAAGAGGTGTCTAGTGAAGTTCTAGGAATGGAATTGGTGATTATAAAGAACCAGAATGATTTTAAGAGGAAAAGATGATGCTGGGTTATATCTTCTTTTTTTTAACACTTTTGCTAAAGCAGCAGTAGTTGAAGGGAATTCTGGAAACATAGATTCAATAAAGTATTTCATATTATTCTAAATAGAGGATAGAGGCATGTGGATTAGATGATAATACTATTAGATATTATTGACATAGGCTGAATAGTTAGACTCAAAATGTAGTCATTCATGGCTCAGTGACAGCTTGGAAGGTGACATTCAATGGAGAATCATAGAGGCTGTATTGACTCAATGTGTTTGACATTTTTATCAATGATATAGATAAAGGCATTAGATAGAACACACCAAATTTCAGATAACACAAAGCTGTAATGTTAATGAAATAGGAAGATCTTGCCTGCCCACTAATAGACTAATAGTCACATGGAGTCTGGGTCACATGGAGCTCAATGTGGGAGGAACTTGCCCAAGAAGGAGAGAGAGTAGAGAGAACAGAGAGCAGAGAGGAAGGAGAGCTGAGAGAGAAAGGCAAGTTGTGAGTGAACAGAGAGAGGAACTTCCCTAGGGCAACTTATTCATGGGGAGGCCTGAGAGAAAGAAGGCTTCTGATGTTGGAAAATTCAGATTAGTGATGAATACCTTGTTAAATCTTACCTCCTGGTATTCTAATGATGTACCAAATAAATATTTTGGTTTTGCCTTTGAGGAAGAGAGTTTATTATATTTTGTGAATCTACCCTGGAAATACACATGCATATTAATAGCTGCATCAATGGTTATCACATTGGCATTACAAAGGGATAATTATTGCACTGAATAAGAGGAAAGATTCAAAATATCCTTGACAAACTAGAATAGGGGTCACATGAAACACTTTAGGACTTTAAGTGTGAACTTTTGACTCAATCCACACTTCATAGAACAAATTGCTCCCACCTTAATAAAAGGATTGTTCTGTTAAATTTGGCTTCATCAAAGGGCTGTATTTGAGGACCTAAAAGGCCACATGTGACCTTGAATTTGCAGGTTCCCTACCCCTGACCTGAAGTATTGAGATGAATATAAGATAAAAATCAGTAGGAATAGATGAAATACTTGTACTTGGGTTTGAAACATCACCTTTGTAAGTAAAAAATGGAGAAGAAATGATTAGATAGCAGTGTGTATGAAAAAAGGTCTGGGATATATTATAGCATCAATATAACCTGGTAGTAGAATATGGCAGACAAAAGAGCTAAATCAATCTAGCTGCATTAAGAAGGATACCTTCACTACTCTGCCTAAATCAGAACACTTCCGGCATATTAGTTTGGTTTTGGATGTCCCTTTAAGAATAGTATTGATAAGCTGGAGGACATTCAAAGAAGTGCGGAAAAAAAATGAAGAACCTTTAGCCCATGCCATAAGAAGATTAATTAAAGAAACTGAGGATGTTTAGCCTAGAGAAGAAAAAGAAATGTAGCATTATATCTGTATTCAAGTCTTCAAAGAGTTATCACATGGAAAGGAGATCACAGTTGTTCTCTTTGGTTCTAGATATAGCAGAAATAGAAATAATGGCCTGGATGGGGAAAAGAGGCAAATTTAAGTTTGATGTCATGAAACAATTCCATGAAACTCACCATTAAAGTTGCTGGAAAATACAATGGGTTATCTCAAGAGATAGTAGATTCATCTGCAATAGAAACCTTTGAGCAGAAACTGAGTGACCATTTGTTCAGTTTCTCATAATAGGAATTCTTTTTCATGTATAGGTTGAAACAAAAGACAAAGAGGTCCCTTCTGGCTGTAAGTTTTATTGTGCATATCTTTCTTCATTTGTGCTTTCTCCACAGGACACATGATTCCTTTTATACAAAAAAAACCAAACAAACCCAGCACTTGTTCTCTCTCATGCCTTTCACCAGTTTCATGTTTATAAGTTTTCTATGCTCAAATTTAACATAAATATTTTGGGATTAAGACAAACCAATTTTAAAGTCTGAGCCTAGATAATTTTTTTTTCTAAATTTTTATTTTTTACATAATTAAATAATATGGGCTATTTTTGAGTCAAATGGTGAAACAAAAATATTAAACATATCAGATATGAGGTTATTTTTAAATTAAATTTTATGTTTATTCTTAATTTACATCATTCATTTCCACAAGATTTTGAGTTACAAATTTTCTCCCTATGTTTTCCCTATGCACCACCACAAAACAGTTATCCCACTATATGCCCCCTCCCCCAATCTCCTCTCTCCTATATCCTCTCCCATGCCCCCTCCAACTTTCCAGTAGGGCAAGATGGATCTCTATATCCCAGTGCCTGTATATCTCATTTCCCAATTGCATGTAAAAAGAAATTATATATATATTTAAACATTTGATTTTAAAACTTTGAATTCCAGATTCTTTCCCTTCCTCCCTCATCACCCACCCTTACTGGGAAGATAAGCAATTCAACATAGGTCATACATGTGTAGTTATGCAAAATATTTCCATAGTGGATATATTGTGAAAGACTGACTATATATCCCTCCATCCTATCCTGCCCCCGACTTGTTCTGTTCTCTATTTCAACCCTGTCCCTTTTCAAAAGTGTGTGATTCTAAATTCCCTCTCCCCCCCGCAACCTGCCCTCCCCTCCAACATCCCCCCTCATCCCCTTCCCCCCTATTCTGCTGTAGGGTGAGATACCCTATTTAGTGTGTATGTCATTCCCTCCCTAAGTCAAATTCAATGTGAGTAAAGTTGACCCATTCCCTTTTGCCTTCCTGTTCTTCCCCTTCATTCTAACAGTTTTCTGTTGCCTCTTCTACATAAGATAATTTACCCCATTCTGTCTCTCTCCATCTCCTCTCACTATATTTCTCTCTCACCTCTCAATTTCACCTTTTAAGTATCATCCCTTCCTATTCAATTGGTCCTGTGCCCTCTGTTAATGTACACCTGTACATATATATACACACACTCACAGATATATTCATATATCCATATACTCTCCTATATAGATATGTATAGTTATGTTTACATATACATTTATATTTACTTCAACTATTATCATACTGAGAAAATTTTCATAAGTTAAAATTATCATTTTTCTATGTAGGAATGCAAATAGTCCAACTTTGATAAGTTCCTTATGATTTCTTTTCCCTCTTTACCTTCTTTGTTTCTCTTGCTTCTTGTATCTCAATGTCAAATTTTCTATTCAGCTCTGGTTTTTTCAGCAAGAATGCTTAAAAGTCTTCTATTTAATTGAATGACCATATTTTCCCCTGAAACATGATACTCAGTTTTGCTGGGTAGGCAATTCTTGGTTTTAATCCTAGATCCTTTGACCTCCAGAATATCATACTCCAAGCCCTTTGATCCCTCAAGCAGAAGCTCAGATCCTGTGTTATCCTAATTGTGTTTCCACAGTGTTCAAATTGTTTCTTCTTGGCTGCTAATAATATTTTCTCCTTGATCTGGGAACTCTGGAACCTGGCTATAATATTCCTAAGAGTTTTCTTTTGGGATGTTTTTCAAGGGGCGATTGGTGGATTCTTTCAACCTCTGTTTTGCTCTCTGGTTCTAAAACATCAGGGCAATTTTCCTTGAGAATTTCTTGAAGGATGACTTCTAGGTTCTTGTTTTTATCATGGCTTTCTTGGATCTATTTTCCAGGTCAGTGGTTTTTTCAATGAGATCTTTCACATTGCCTTCTATTTTTTTCATTTGCTTGGATCTATTTAATAGTTTCTTGATTTCTCATAAAGTCACTAACTCCCATTTGCTCCAATCTAATTCTGAAGGATTATTCTCTTCAATGACCTTTTGATATTCTTTTTCCATCTGGCAAATTTGACTTTTTAAGGAATTCTCCTCCTCATTGGCTTTTTGAGCCTCTTTTGCCATTTGAGTTAGTCTATTTTTAAAGTGTTATTTCCTTGAGGCAGGTTGTTGACTCTCTTTTCATGGCTTTCTTGCATCATTCTCATTTCTTTTCCCAATTTTTCCTCCACTTTTCTTATTTGGCTTTCAAAATCCTACTTAAGTTCCTCCATGGCCTGAAACCAGTTCATATTTTTTTCTTGGAAACTTTTGGTAGAGGAATTCTGACTAAATTGTCTTCCTCCTGTCCCATGCTTTGATCCTTTTTGTACTCAAAAAAGGAATCTAAGTTTTGGCTGCTGTGCTTGCTTTGCTTCCTTTGCTTGCTCATGTTGCCCCTCAATTACTTGACTTTTGAGCTTTTTGCCACAATAGAATTCTGCTTCCAGAGAGGATAGCTTTGCCCCAAATCGCTGAGGTTTTTGCAGCTGCTGGAGCTATTAGTTGGGTGCCCTCTCTGAAGCCTCCACTGGCTCTGGCACCTGGTCATGCCCCCCAGGACCTCCACCCTAGGCAGCAATCCGTATCCCAGCAAGTTAAAGCAAGAGCAATTACCCCTCAGATTGGTTGCTTTCTCTATCTTCAATCTGCAGTCCAGGAGCTCTGAAGCAGCCATGCAGCAACAGCTGCCATGCCTTAGCCACTTCTCCCTCTGGGAGGGCAGAGACTGGACAACATTCCCAGACCCTCTGTTCCCAAAGTCCACTGACCTCTCACTTGGTCTTTGGCATTTATGGATTGATAAATCTGGAAACTGCCACAGCTGCTGGTGATCCAGTCTCCCGAAATCCACTCCAGTTTTGGGGCCGCCCTGAGGCTAAAATTGCGGGTTTCTTGCAGGGCTAGGCTCTGCTCCCAGAGAACTGTGATGGACCCTTCCTGTCTGTCTTCTGGGCTACCCTCAGCAGGAGGTTTCTCTCTGCCACTTTTTGGGTCCTATAGCTCTAAAGTTTGTTTTGAGTCATTTTTATAAGTATTTGAAGTGGGTATGGGGGGAATGCGGGGAGTTTTCCTGCTTCTATGCCACTATCTTGGTTCCACCACCCTATTTTTTTTAACGAAAATCAAACTCCATAGTACAAACTAAAAATACCAGTTCATTTTCAAAAGAATTGCATCTCATAATCCAAGAGAAAGAATGGATAATAAAATAAAACAGGGCAGTAAAGTGGTAAAGCAAAGTATGAACTCATAGGACCTCAGTTTAAATGGTAGTTTTGTGTAGTATTACATGTGACCTGGGCAAGTCACTCAAGCTCTCTTGGCCTTAGATTACCCCTTTGTAAGAATGAAAGAATTGAACTAGATGAGCTGTGAGGTCTCTCCACTTCCCAATTAATAATCTTTAGATTAGATTTAGGTTATTTCATT
The DNA here is from genome assembly GCF_028583685.1 of Petaurus breviceps papuanus. NCBI lineage: Eukaryota > Metazoa > Chordata > Mammalia > Diprotodontia > Petauridae > Petaurus > Petaurus breviceps. Next base: position 4,596,572 of record NW_027187336.1, read on the forward strand.
AGGCAGCTGTAGGTCTACTTAGAATAGTGATCTATCTCTACATTGTTTATCGAGTGAATCCCCTTTCATTAAAATGGATTCAAAATTTTAGAAGATGAATACCTTTACAAGTTTTTTTTTTTTTGGCTTCCATTTTATTTCGAGACAAGAGACTGAACCAAAATTCTAATGCATGAAATATTTTGATATCATTTTATCAGTGTCCCAAATTTCATTAAAATCACCCATTTCTCAGTCTAAAGCTATTCTAAAACAGACAAACACTAAATGCAAAGCATTCAAGTTCAAACAGGGGCCTCACTTCATTTTTATTAATAATTCTTAGATACTGGATTCTAGTCTGATTCATGCATATTTTATATTTCACAAAAAAACTGCCTTTCAGGCCCTCATATTCTTCCACACAGAGAGTGATCACAACCACAGTCAAATTTTAATATGGAAATGTTAATATTGGTCCACTAGGAAAAGAACAAAGAAGAATTATTGTAGCCCCTTCTGAATAATTTAAGAACCCTTGTTTTGTGTAATCAATTCAGTGTTGTTATAAATTAGTGTTTTTGTTTTTATGAACAGTATGCTAGCAGGATTGATATCTTTATCTCTGAGGTGAGTTCATATTTAAGCTTCTCCCCCTGAGCAGTTTGTTTTGGGGGAAAGAAAAAAAATCAACAAAATTTTTTTTTTTAATTTCCTACTAGATACAGAACTTTGTAGTTGTCAACTGAGGAATAAAAAGCCAAGAAGAAAGAAAAGATTAGAGATGATTTCAATAAACTTTGGGAAAAGGTAAATAATATATACATAGGTAAGTAAATGCATGGGGATTTATGGAGGGTGAGCAAACTATTGATGAGTAGAAGGAAAAAAAAAATATCAGGTCTAATCTTATCCAAACTTCAAAGAATGAAGGAAGGAAAGAACAAATGAAAACTTGTTTATTAAGACCTAACATGTAGAAAGCCCTGGTCTAAAATGCTAATAGAAGAAAGCAAGTAAGGCCTTGCCTTCAAGAATATTATATTTTTATTTGGAGAAGACAACATATAAGGGTGGCTAGGTAGCGCAGTTAAGAGAACTCTGGTCCTGGAGTCAGGAGGACTTGAGTTCAAATCCAGCCTCAGATACTTAACATTTATTAGCCTTGTGACTTTGGCCAATTGCCCTGCCTTGAGCCCTCCAAAAAATAAAAAAAAAGAAGAGGAAGATAACATATAAAAGAGGTTTTGGCTATAAGCCTGATAGAGAGCACACTTAGGATGTAGCAGCAAAGAAGTTGGCAAAATATTCTACTGAAATTATTTCTTTTTTAATTACTTATTTGGTATTTTATGTTTCCCAATTAAATGGGAAAAATTAAATCTCCTTTAAAAAAATAGTTCCAAATTCTCTCTCTCTCTTTCCTCCCCCCTCATTGAGAAGGTGAGCAATTTCATATAGTTTATACATTTGTGGTCATGTAAAATATGTTTTCATATTAGTCTTATGAAAGAAAATAAAGATTAAAAAAGGTAAAGAAAGTTTTAAAAAACTGCTTTAATCTGCATTCAGACTTAAGTAGCTTTTTTCTCTTGGAATAGATAGCATTTCCAAAATAACTCTTTAAGCATTATCTTGGACCATTGTATTTATTGCTGAGCATAGGTAAGTCATTCACACTCGATCATCCTATAATACTGTTATTACACTGTACAATTTTCTCCTCATTCTGCCCACTTCACTTTGTGTTAGTTCATTTAAGTGTTTCCAGGTTTTTCTGAGGGCATCCTGCCCATCATTTTTAATATCACAATTGTATTCCATCACAGTTATATAACTCAACTTGTTAAGTCATTCCCCAATTGATATGAATGCCTTCTATTTCCAAATCTTTACCACCAGAAAAGAAATGGTCCTTTTCATATATATTTTTTAATCTCTTTGGAATATACACAAAGTAGTGGTATTGTTGGGTCAAAGGGTATACTTTGTTTTATAGCCCTTTGCACATAGTTTCAAATTGCTCTAAAGAATGGTTGAAACAATGTACTACTTCACCAATAGTGCATTAGTGTCTCAATTTCCCCACATCCACTCCAACATTTGTAATTTTCCTTTTCTGTAATATTAGCCACACTGATAGAATTTTTTAAATATGCATTTATCTAATCAATATTGATTTAGAGCATTTTTTCATATTATTATGCATAGTTTTGATTACTTCTTCTGAAAACTGGCTGTTCATATATTTGGCCATTTATCAATTAGAGAATGACTCTTATTTTTAAAATTTGACTCAGTTTTCTATATATTTGAGAAATGATACACTTATCAGAGATAGTTGATGTAATTTTTCCCCATAATTATGATTACTAACTGTATTTCTCTTCATTCTGTTTCCACACTTTATTTTACTCCTTTTCTTTTCCTTTTACCATGTCATCATCAAAAGCGTTTTGCTTCTCACTACTGCCTTCTTCAATTTGCTTTCCCTTCTATTGGCCTCTCCCCCTTCTTTTATCTCCTTTTCTGCCTACTTTCCTGTAGTGCAACATAGATTTCTGTATTCAAATGAGTTTATATATTATTCCCTCTTTGAGACAATTCTGATGAGAGTAAAGTTCAAGCCTCCCCCCACCCCACATCACATATCTTCCCTTCCTCTGTAACAGTTATTTCACACCGCTATTATGTGAGATAATTTATTACATGCTACCCCCTCCCCTCCCCTTTTCCCAGTGCTTTCTCTTTCTCACTACTTACTTTTTAGATATCATATTCAGCTTACCCCACCCCTCTTGTTTATGTACATTTCTTCTTACAGTCCTAATAATGAGAAAGTTCTTAGTAGTTACACATATCATCTTCTCATGTAGGAAGGTAAGCATTTTAGCTGTTTTGAGTCTCTTAGAATTTCTCTTTCCTCTCATTTTTTTTTTTTATGTTTCTCAGAGACTCAGATTTTCTATTCAGCTCTGGTCTTTTCATCAGGAATGTTCTATTTCCTCTAATGCATTGAATATATATTATTTTTTTCCTCTGTAGAATTATACTTAGTTTTTTTTTTTTTCTGAGTAGGTAATTCTTGATTGCAATCATAGCTTCTTTGCCCTCTGGAATGTTATCTTCCAAGCCCTCTGATGTAGAAGCAGCTAAATCTTGTATTATCCTGACAGTGGCTCTGTGACATTTGAATCATTTCTTTCTGACTGCTTGCAATATTTTCTCTTTTTCCTGGGAGCTCTAGAATTTGTCTATAATATTCCTGGGAGTTTTCACTTTGGGTTCTCATTCTCAAAAAAGAAAAATATCTAAGTTTTAGTTTTCAACATTTGCTTCCATGAGATTTTTGAATTCTAAAAATTCTAAAAAAAATTCCCTACCCCCAAGATGGTGTGCAATCTGATATTATGCTCTCCATATGCATTAAATATATTTTCACATTAGTCATGTTGTAAAGATGAATTAGAACCAATGGGAGAAACTATAAGAAAGAAAAAAAAAACAATTTGCAGTCAGATCTATAGTCAGACTCCATAGTTCTTTTTCTGAATGGAGATAGTATTTTCTATCATGAGTCTTTTGAAGTTGTCTGAAATACTTGTATTACTGAGAAGAGCTAAGTGTATTCAAAGTTAGTCATCACAAAATGTTGTCATTACTATGTATAATGTTTTCCTGGTTCTGCTCACTTCATTCAGCATCATTTCACATAAGTCTTTCCAAGTTTTTCTGAAGTTTGCCTGCTCATCATTTCTTATAGAACAATAGTGTTCCATCACATTTATATACTACAGTTTGTTTAGCCATTTTCCAATTGATGGGCATCCCCCCAACTTCCAATTCTTGGTCACCATAAAAAAAGGTGCTATAAATATTACTGTACATGTGGGTCCTTTTCCTATTTTTATGGTCTCTTGGGGATACAGAACTAGAAATGGTATTGCTAGGTAAAAGGACATGCAAAGTTTTATAGCCCTTTGGGCATAGTTCCAAATTGCTCTCCAGAATGGTTGGATCAGTTCACAACTCCACCAACAATGCACTAATGTTCTAATGTTCCCACATCTCCTCCAAGATTTATCATTTTCCTGTTTTATCATGTTAGCCAATTTAATAGGTGGGATATGATACCTAAGAGTTGTTTTCATTTACATTTCTCTAATCAATAGTGATTTAGAACATTTTTATATGACTATAAATAGCTTTAATTTTTTTCATTGGGAAAGTGCCTATTCATATCCTTTGACCATTTATCAATTAGGGAATGACTTGCATCTTATAAATTTGATTAAATTTTTAATATATTTTAGAAATGAGGCTTTTATCAGAGACACTGACTGTAAACAAAAAAAAAAAAATATGTTTCCCAGCTTTCTGCTTCTCTTCTAATTTTTTGTTTCATTGGTTTTGTTCCAGCAAAAAAAAAAAATCTATTTAATGTAACCAAAATTATTCATTTTGCATTTCATAATGTTCTCTATCTCTTGTTTGGTCATAAATTCTTTTGTTCTACATAAATCTGACAAATAGACTATTCCTTGCTCTCCTAATTTGCTTATGGTATCAGTCTTTATACCTTAAGTGTGTACCCATTTTGACTTTATCTTGATGTGCAGTGTAAGATGTTGGTCTAGGCCCAGTTTCTGCCAGACTATTTTCCAGTTTTACCAGTAGTTTTTGTTAAATAGTGAGTTCTTATCCCAGGAGCTGGAATCTTTGGGTTTATCAAACAGTAGATTACTATACTTAATTACTACTGAGTCTTGTGTACAAAATCTACCCAATCTACCACTCTATTTCTTAGCTAGTACTAAAAAGCTTTGATGCCTACTGCTTTATAATACAATTTAAAATCTGGTATGACTAGACCACCTTCTCTTGCATTTATTTTCATTAATTCCCTTCATATTCTATACATTTTGTTGTTCCAGATGAGTTTTGCTATTATTTTCCTTGTTTTATAAAATAATTTTTCATTAGATTGACATTTGTATGACACTAAATAAGTAAATTAATTTAGTGGAATTGTCATTTTTATTTCATTAACTTGGCCTACCCTTGAGTAACTGATATTTTTCCAATTATTTAGATCTGACTTTATTCGTGTGAAAAGTACTTTGTAATTATGGTCATATAATTACTGGTTTTGTCTTGGGAGGTACACTCTCAAATAATTTATATTGTGTATAGTGACTTTAAATGGAACATCTTCAGTAATTTTAAATGGAAATTTTCTTTCTATCTCTTTCTGCTGACCTTTGTTAGCAATATATACAAGTGCTGATGATTTATGTGGGTTTATTTTATAGCCTGCAAGTTTGCTAAAGTTATTATTTCAAGTACTTTTTTACTTGAATCTCTAACATTCTCTAAGTATACAATTATATCATCTGCAAAGAGTGGCAGTTTTGTTTCCTATTTGACTATTCTAATTCTTTCAGTTTCTTTTTCTTTTCTTATTGCCACAATTTACATTTCTAGTACAGTATTGAATAACAATGGTGATAATGGACATCCTTGTTTCACCCCCTTCTTATTGGATATGCTTCCAGCTTATCCACATTACATATAATGCTTGCGATGGTTTTAGATAGATGCTAAGGTATCATATCACACCTATTAAATTGGCTAACATGATAAAACAGGAAAATGATAAATCTTGGAGGAGATGTGGGAATATTAGAACATTAGTGCATTGTTGGTGGAGTTGTGAACTGATCCAACCATTCTGGAGAGCAATCTATCATTTTAAGGATGACTCCATTTATTCCTATGCTCTCTAGTGTTTTTAATAGGAATGGGTATAATATATTTGTCAAGTTGGTTTTCTACTTCAATTGAGATAATCATATGATTTCTGTGAGTTTATTGTTGACATGGTTAATTGTGCTGATAATTTTCCTAATATTGAATTAGCACTGAACTCCTGGTATAAATCCTACTTAGTCATAGAGTACTATCCTTGTGATAAGTTGCTACAATCTCTTTGCTAAAATTGTATTTAAATTTCTACATCTATGTTCATTAGGAAAATTGGTCTGTAATTTCCTTTCTCTGTTATGGCTCTTTCCTGTTTAGGTATCAGCACCATATTTACATCATAAAATTTGTTAAGACTCCTTCTTTGCCTATTTTCCCAAATACTTTATATAGTTTTAGCTTTAATTGTTCTTTAAATGTTTGCTAGGTTTCCCTTGTTAATTTCTCTTACCCTGGAGATTTTTTTCTTAGGGAGTTCATTGATTGCTTTTTCAAATTCTTTTTCTGATATTGGGTTAAGTATTTTATTTCCTCTTCTGTTAATCTAGGACATTTATATTTTTTGCAAATGTTCATCTATTTCACTATGATTGTTGGGTTCTCTTTCAGGAGTTGATCAATGGATTCTTTCACTTTCTATTTCATCCTCTGATACTAGAATATCATGGTGGTTTTCCTTGATAATTTTTTGAAAAAATTATGTCTAGGCTCTTTTTTCTTTTAACCATGGCTTTTAAGTGGACCAATAATTCTTACATTATTTCTTCTGGATGCATTTTCCAGAATATTTTTTCCAATGAGATATTTCACATTTTCTTCTATTTTTAAAAATTCTTTTGAGTATGTTTTATTGTTTCTTGATATATCATGGAGTCATTAGTCTCCACTTCCCCTATTCTAACTTTGAAGGAATGTTTTTTTTAATTGAGCTTTTTAATCTCCTTTTCCATTTGACCAATTCTGCTTTATAATGAGTTTTTCTCTTCATTATAATATTTTGATTCTTTTACCATTTGGCCAACTCTGGTTTTTGAGGTGTTGTATTCTTCAGTATCTCTTGTGATATTTTTACCAAGTTGTTGAGTTTTTTTCATTATTTTCTTCCATCCTTTGCATTTCTTTTCCCAATTTTGCCTGTACCTCATGTAATTGGGTTCTTAAACATCATTTTTGAGCTTTTCCATGGTCTGAGAACAATTTTTATTTGAGCCTTGCACATATCAGTTTTGACCTTGTTGTCTTCTTCTGAGTTTATGTTTGGATCTTCCCTGTCACCATAGTAACTTTCTATGGTAAGGTTCTTTTTTTGATGTTTGCTCATTTATTCCAGCCTATTTCTTGAATTTTAACTTTATATTAAAATTGACCTTTACTCATGAAATTAAGGGAGAACTCTTATAAGCTTCAGTTTTTTTTTGCAATTATTTTAAGAACTAGTTCTTGTTGTGTGTAAGCTTTCATTTCTTCCAAAGTTGTATGATCTAAGGAGACCTTTCTTTGTACTTTCCTGACCTGTGCTTTGATCTGTGAGTGAACACAAGAACTCTTTTCTGCCCTGGACCTGTGACCAGAGTATACACACCCCTGAATCCATGAGCTCTGGTGTGCTCATGTGCTTTCTTGCCCTGGTACTGTGATCTGAATTCAAGAATTAGCAATACAATAACACCCTGTACCCAATGCTAGCATAGAGTCCCTTGTAATCTCTTTCTGACCAATTGTCTGACTCCCTTACTGACTATGGGATGAGAGCTCTGGAAGCAGCTAATGCCACCTCTGATTGAGTTATTCCCAGGACCTGCTCTTGGTTTGTTGATGCTATGCTAACATAGTGTAGACTTCACTCTTACCCTGATATGATAGATAGACATTTCCTGCCAACATTTTAAGTTGTTTTAGGCTGGAAAATTATTTCACTTCATCTTTTTGTGGGTTTTGCAGCTCCAAAATTTGTTTTGAATAATTATTTAAAGTTGTTTGGAGGGCAATTTGGGAGAGCTCAGTTAACTTTGTGCTTTCTCAGCCATCTTGGGTTTACCTTATATTGGAAGCTTCTGAAAATTATTTCTAATGATAAAACCATATTCATTTCTGGTGTCCAACAGTTTCATAGTGCCAAGGACTTTTATGGTGAGAACTTTCTTTTTTAGGTATTCAGTAGCTGTGGCTTAAGAAGAGACAAGGGGTAGTGTCACCTGCAGAAGCAGTTCTTCAGACATATTTAAGGGCTAAATAGTTAGTAGTTGGTTTCCTAGATAATAGGTGATGACTGATGAGGGTGGGCTGAAAGCAAGGCTCATGAGATGGAGGTTGCTCTTTTTTCTGATGTGCTCAAGCTTAGGGTCATGAGCTGTTTCTATCTGGATCAGAAGAGAAGTGGAATTAAAAATATTGAAATTGTTTGACTTTCAAGAATGTACTGCCTCTGCTGTCTTCCACAGGCCATCTTTTTGATTGAGCAAAGATGGCTTACCTGCCATGTGGGTTACAGTGCATTGGTAGGTGGTAGGGTTGGCTCACCACTTCTCCACAGGGATTTTATCCTGGAAAGTGACTGTGGAGTCTAGAAGAAGAGCCTATGGTAAAAGAAGGCCCTAAAATTTTTTAAATTATTGGGTTTTCTTGTGGATCAAAGGCAAATTGATTGGCTATTATTGTGGTTGTGAGGAGGGAGATAGTTCCATTCTTTGAAATGGTCACTTTCCTATTATCATGGAGGCAAGGCTTGAATCAGGGTAAGTGGTAGTTGGGAGGAGCTGATCTTCCAAGGGCTTTTAGCCTCATGTTCCTTACTTGTTTTCATCAATGTCTGATTAAAGATGATAATTGATGTATAAGTAATAGTTTTTTTTTTTTTCTGGGATGAAGAAGTTTAGAGAAAGAATTAAAATAAAATGTCACCATAGGATTGACTCAGGGGTTTTTATTTGTTTCTCTTTGTTTTGTTTTAAACAAGCCATCCTTATTTGAGAAATTAAAGGGATAGGATGTCAGAAGAAATATATTTTAATAAAGGATCTCCCAATTAATAACCCTGTGATCTTAGACAGATCTCTTAAGTTCTCTTCAAATGTTTTACAACTTCATCTTTAAAAAGGGAAAACAATAATCTCTCTACTCCTTGACTTACAGAATTTTTGTGAGGGAAATATTTTCTAAACCATAAAGGAATATATGAGTGACAGTATAGAATAGTGTATTGAAAAGTGGATTACAAGTCAGGAAGGCTAATTTTGCCAATTGACCTCTGACACATTTGGATTGAGTGACCCATGGAAAGTCATGTAACATCTTACTGTCTTCTATAATTCTCTATTTTGTAAAATATTATTTTTATTTATTTCATTAGCTATTTCTCAATTATGTATAAATTATTTTAGCTTTTGTTATAAAATTTTTTCAAATTTCAAATTCTTTCTTCACTCATATTCCTCCCTGAACCCTTGAAAAAGCAAGGATTATGATATCAATTATGCATACAAAATTATGTAAAACAATTCTATATTATCCTGTTGAAAGAAAACACATACACAAAATTTAAAAGAAAAAGAAAAGAAGGTAAAAAAGCTCGCTTCTATTTTCACTCACAGTTTATCAATATCTTTTTCTGGAGGTGAATAGAATTTTTTATTTTGAGTCTTTTGCTATCATCTTAAATCATTGCCTTGATCACAGTAGATGTCTTTCAGAGTTGATCTTCATCACAGTATTGTTGTTACTATGTGCAATGTTCTCGAGGTTATGCTTACTTCTTCATATCAGTTCGTATACCTTCCTAGTTGTTTTTTTTTCCCTTGAAACTATCCTGCTCATCATTTCTTATATCATAAATGTATTCCATCAAAATCACATACTATAATTTGTTCAGCCATTCCCCAATTAATGACCAGTTTTTTAATTTCCAATTCCTTCAAACACAAAAAGTGCTGCTTTAAATATTTATGTAGAAATATGTCCTTTTTCATTTTCTTTGATCTCTCTCTTCAGGATATAGGCCTAGTAGTGGTATTGCTATTTCAAAGAGTATGCACAATTTTATAGTCCTTTGGTTGTAGCCCCAAATTGTTCTCCAGAATTGTTAGACTAGTTCATAATTCTACCAACAATGCATTATATTATCACACACATGCTCCCCCGTCCCCCCCCCCACCACACACACATGAGCACTGATGCCTTTATCAGAGGAACTTATTGTAATTTTTCCCCAGTATCCTTGTTTCCTCTTTTTCACTACATTAATTGTGCAAAAAATAATAATTTCACATAAATGTAATTGCACATTTTACTTGATCATGATCTTCTTTATCTCTCATTTTGTAATATACCCTTCCTTTATTCATAGTTCTGACAGATTAATTTTTCTATGCTTATCTAATTTACTTTTGATATCACCCTATATGTCCAAATCATTTATTCATTTTGACCTTATATTAGTATATGATGAGAGATGCTGGTCTTTGTCCAGTTTCTTTCAAACTGCTTTCCAGCTTTCTCATCAATTTTTGTCAACTGTTGAAGTCTTATCCTCAAAACCTTATATGTTCATGTTTATTAAACACTTTGATTTTTTTTACTATAGCCATTTACTACTATGTGTTTAATTTATTCTCCTGATCCACCACTCTGTTTTATAGTTACTACTATACATATGTCATGTTTAGTTTGAAGGAAAACTAAGTGGTGTACTATATAGAACACTGGGCCTGGAGTCAGGAATAACTAGTCCAAATTCAGCCTCAGAAATTTCCTAGTTGCCCAACCCTGGGCAAGTCATGTAGCCCTGTTTGCCCCAGTTTTCATATCTATTAAAATGAGGTGGAGAAAGAAATTAAAAACTAATACAGTGTTGTATTACTGTAAACAAACTGATAATTAGTGTTGTGTAGAATTATATACAACTGAACAACAACAAAAACAAATTATACTTTGAAACCTAGTAATGGTGGACTGCCTTCCTTCAATTTCTTTCTTTTTTTTTCATGATGATGTTTATATTCTTGACCTTTTGCTCTTCTAAATGATTTTTTTTTCAAGCTAGCTATACAAAGTAATTCTTTGGTATTCTTATTGGCATGGCACTGAATAAATAACAACTTATGTAGAATTGTCATTTAACAATTTGGCCTATATAAGCAATTAATATTTCTCCAATTTCTTTGTCCTATCTTTATTTTTGTAAAACTGTTTTTTAATTTGTGTTCATATAGTGCCTGGGTTGGTCTTGGAATTTAAACTCTCAGTTATTTTATATTATATGCAATGGTTTTAAATGGAATTTCCCTATCTTTTCCTGTTCATTTTTGTTGATAAGTATGTAGAAATACCATCTGTATAGGTTTATTTTATATACTACAACTTTGTTGAAATTATTATTTTAATGAGGTTTTTAATTGACTGTCTATTGTTCTCAGGTATACAATCTTATGTGCAAAGAGAGAGAGTTTTGTTTCCTCGTTACCTATTTTTTAGGTAAGCAGTGTATTAGTGTTCCAATTTTTCCACATTTCCCTCAATATTTATCATTTTTTCTGTCATATTAACCAATCTGCTAGGTTTAAGATGTTACCTCAGAGTTGTTTTAATTTACATTTCTCTAATCAATAACAATTTAGAGCATTTTACATGGCTATAGATAGCTTTGATTTCTTCTTCTGAAAACTGTTCATAACCTTTGACTAATTTATCAATTGGGAAATTGTATTTTTTTTTTTGTTTTCTTTTTTTTCTGTCTTTATTTTGGAGGGGGGAAGGCAGGGAAATTGGGGTTTAATGGCTTACCCAAGATCACACAGCTAATAAGTGTTAAGTGTCTGAGGCCAAATTTGAACTCAGGTCATCCTAATTCCAGGGTTGGTGCTCTATGCCCTGTGCCACCTCACTGTCCCAATTACTTGTATTTTTATAAATTTTACTCAGTTCTCTATACATTTGATAAATGAGGCCTTAATCATAGCTACTTATTGCAAGGACAACAAAAAAATCCCAGCATTTTCCTTCTTAACTTGGCTGCATTGGTTTGTTTGTGCACAGCCTTTTTAAATTTAATATGATCAAAATCATCCATTTTACATTTTATATGATGTAATGATCTCTATCTCTTATTTGGTCATAAGTATTTTTGGGAATTTGGAAATATGGGTATTTCCCTTATTCGTAAATCTTATAGGCAAACTATTCCATTCTCTCTTAATTCATTTATTATATCAAACTTTATGTCTAAATCATGTGTCTATTTTGACTTTATCTTGGTTGATAGTGTGAGAATTTGGTTTATACCTACTTTGTGCCAACCTTTTTTCTAGTTTTCTCAGCAATTTTGATCAAAGAGTGAGTTTTTTTTCCCCAAAAGCTTGGATCTTTCACTTTATGAAACATTAGATTGCTATGGTCGCTTACTACTATATGTTATACACCTAATTTATTCCAGTGATCAGCCACTCTATTTAGTAGCCAATACCAGATTGTTTTTATGATTACCACTGTATAAGATTGAGATCTGTTAATGATAAGGCACTTCATATTGTTTCATACTGATTCTCTTGATATTATTGACCTCTTGTCAATTAGCATTTCTAATACAATATTAAATAGTAGTGATGACAATGAACATCTTTGCTTCACCCCTGATCTAGGAATTCAACTTTGTCCCCTCAAAGATAATGCTTTACCCTTGTTTTTAGATAGATACTGCTTACTATTTAAAGAGAGTTTCAATTTATTCCTGTTTGTTTGTGTTTGTGTGTGATTTCTAAGAATTGGGTATTATAATTTTTCAAAAACTTTTTCTTCTCCATTAATATAATTACAATTTTTGGTGTTTTTGTTATTGATATTATAAATTATGCTTACAGTTTTCCTAATTTTGGAACCAACCCTGCATTCCTGGCATAAATCTTACTTGGTCATAGCATTTCTAATATTTTACTTAAGATTTTTGTGTCAATATTCATTAGATAAATTGGTTTCCATTTTTTTTTCTCTTTTCAGGCTGTCACTGGTTTTGTTTTCAAAACTATAGTCATTTCATGAAAAGGATTTGGGGCAGAAAACCTTCTTTACCTATTTTTTCAAATACTTTATTATAGTTTTGGATTTAATTGTTCTTTAAATATTTGGTATAATTCACTGGCAAACCCTTTGTTTCTATGGCTTTTTTCTCAGGGAGTTCATGTATGACAGATTATTTTTTTTTAAGTGACTGTCATTTAAATATTCTATTTTCTCTTCTGTTCATCTGGGCAATTTATTTTTTGGAAATATTCATCCACTTTACTTAAATTGCTCATTTTATTGGCATATAATTGTACAAAACTGTTACAATTAATTGTATTAATTTCATCTTCATTGGTGGTGCATTCACCCTTTTCATTTTACTACGGATAATTTGGGTTTTGACTTTATGTTTTTAAGGAAATTAACCAATGACTTATCTGTTTATTTTTTCATAATACCAACTTTGAGTTTAATTTATTAATTCCCATTTTTCTTTTACTTAAAGTTTTATTCATATTTAAAAAAAAGTTTTCTGTATTCTCATTTTAACAATATTAGGAATTTTAATTTGTTCTTTCTTCTAGTTTTTGCATGCCCATCATTCTTCCTTTTTCTCTTTTATTGGTGTATGCATTCAGCAACATAAATTTCTCTATAAGTACTGCTTTGACCGCATCCCAAAAATTATGGTATATTAACTCATAGTTGTCATCAAATCTTAAAAGAAACTGTTGATTCTTTCTATGATTTGTTATTTGACCCACTGGGTTTTTTTAAGGAATAGGTTAGTTAATTTGCAAATAATTTTAATCAATGATTCCATGGACCATAATTAAATGTAATTGTTATTATATTATGGTCTGATATAGTGCATTTTGCATTTCTGACTTTCTGCATTTAATTGTGAGGGTTTTATGCTCTTGTGAAGTTGCCATCTACAGCTTAGAAAAAGGTGCACTCTGTTCTATTCCCATTCAATTTTCTTCAAAGGTTTATTATATCTAACATTTCTAAGATTCAATTCATCTTCTTAGCTTTTTTTTCTTTTTTTATTTTATGCTTAGATTTATTATAGATCATAGAGGGAAACGATGAGAAACTTCATTTGTATAGATTTATTTTCCATTTCTTCTTGTAATTAATTTAACTTTTCCTTTAAAAATTTGGATACTATGCCATTTGGTGTATTATTCTCCCTCCTTCCTTCTCTTCTTCCCACCTCCCTCCCTTTCTCCCTCCCTCCCTCCCTCCTTCCTTCCTTCCTTCCTTCCTTCCTTCCTTCCTTCCTTCCTTCC
>NW_027187336.1:4610611-4619487 GCF_028583685.1 Petaurus breviceps papuanus
TCCTTCCTTCCTTCCTTCCTTCCTTCCTTCCTTCCTTCCTTCCTTCCTTCCTTCCTTCCTTCCTTCTTGCAATTGGAGTTAAGTGATTTGCCCAGAGTCACATAGCTAGTAAGTGTCTGAGGCTGGATTTGAAATCAGGTTCTCCTGACTCCAGAGCCAGTGGTCTGTACACTGTACCCCCTCCCAGCTTACCTCTTTTAATTAGGTCTATTTTTTTTTTTTGCTTTGTGTGAAGTCATAGTTGCTATTCTTGCTTTTTAAATTTCAGCTGAAGCATAATAGATTCTGCTCCAAACCCTTGCTTTAACTCTGCTTTTATCTCTCTTTTTAAATTGTTTTTCTTGTAAAGAACATACTGCTGAATACTGTTTTCTAAACTATTCTTCTATCCACTTCTACTTTATAGATTAATTTATCCATTTACAGATATGATTACTAACTATACATTTCCCTCCATTATATTTTCTTCTGTTTATCTTTCTCTCTTTTAATCCTATTCCCACTCTAATGTCTATTCTTCTTTTATATCCCTTCCCTTTTATGTCTTCCCCCTTCTTTTATTTACCTCTATTAGTTTTCTCTTGCTTATGATAGACCTCTATACCCAATTGAACACACACACACACACACACACACACACTTCTCTTTGTAAATTAATTTAGATGAAAGTGAGTTGAGTCCGAGCATTGCCTCTCCCATTTTTTCCCTAACTGCAAAAGCTCCTCCATGGCTCTTTTGTTTGAAACAATTTTCTCCTTTCTTTCTCTTCTTTCTCTCTCCTCCTAAGGCATACTTCTTTCTCATACCCCCATTTTTATATAATCCCAACATAACTACTCACTCCCACATCCTCTATATATATTCCTTCTAAGTGCCCTAATGTTGATAATGTTCTTAGAAGTTACTTATATCATCTTCCCATATAGGGATGTAAACAGTTCAACCCTATTTAGTTTCTTATGAATTCTGTTTTTGGAATGGGAATGTAAATTTTTAAGATCTTCCCTGCCCGTAGACTAAAGTGCACTTGGAGTCTGTGGTGGGAGGCTTGTTTCTCGGGAGATACTTTTTGATTGGGCAGTGGGTCAAGAAGGTTGTTACATCCTCTGAGCCAGGAGAAGGCTATGTAAACCCTGATTTGAGGTTTTGTTTTGGGGGTCACTTTGAGAATTGTTGTGTGATTAGATCAGATGAGACTCTGGGAAGCCATTGTTGAGAGGCCCACAGCTTTGAAAAACCCAAATGTTGATGGTAACTGTGATTTGGTATGGATGTAATGGTTGGACAGTTTGGAAATGTGTCTGCTAGTTCTGTTTCTCTGTCTTGATAATTCTGTCTGTATACTCTAAAGTTCGGGGTGCTGACCTTTTTCCTAACTAGGTAAAAGATATATTTTGACTGATTAAAGTAAGCTTATTAACCCATTTTGAGTCGCTTTCCTTTAGAAGAGCAGATCTAAGAACCTGTGTTGGTAGCCACCCTGGGGACACTGGGATGCTTTCTGCTACAGTTTCATATTTACCTTAATATGCTTTTCTTTCTTGAATTTGAAAGTTGAATTTTCAATTCAGTTCTTGTCTTTCCATCAATAATGCTTGAAGGCTCTCTCATTATATACCCACTTTTCCCCTTGAAGTATTATACTTAGGTCTGCTATTTAGGTTATATTTAATTATAATCATATCTCTTTTTCTTTTGAAAGTATAATATTTTGGGGTGGTCAGGTTGCTCAGTGAGTAAGAGTACTGGCTCCATTGCCAGGATGACCTGGGGATCAAATCTGGGCTCAAATACTCAGAACCACACCCAGAAATAACTGGCTGTGTAACCTTGAGCAAGTTACTTAACCCTGATTGCAAGAAAGAAAGAAAGAAAGAAAGAAAGAAAGAAAGAAAGAAAGAAAGAAAGAAAGGAAGGAAGGAAGGAAGGAAGGAAGGAAGGAAGGAAGGAAGGAAGGAAGGAAGGAAGGAAGGAAGGAAGGAAGGAAGGAAGGAAGGAAGGAAGGAAGGAAGGAAAGAAGAATCATATTTCAAGTCTTCTAGTCTTGATGTAGCAGCTGCTGAATCTTGTATATTTCTGATTGTGGTTCCATGATATTTGAATGGTTTATTTCTGTATGCTTGAAGTATTTTCTTCTTGACCTGGGTGCTCAGAAATTTGGCTACAATATTCTTGGGAGGCTTTTTTTGGAGAGAGGAAGACAGGGCAATTGGGATTAAGTGACTTGCCCAAGGTCACAGGGCTAATAACTGCTAAGTGTCTGAGGCTGGACTCCTGACTCTAGGACTAGAGCTCTATTCACTGTGCCACCTAGCCACTCCCTTAGTAGAGTTTTAAAAATGTCTTTTTTACCCTCTAGTTCTAGGATTATTAGGTGGTTTTGCCTAAGGATTTCTTGAAATATGATTTCTAGTTTATTCCTTGATTATGGTTTTCAAATAGTCCAAAAATTCTCAAATTAAATCTCTTCAAACTGTTTTACAGGTCACTTGTTTTTCTCATATTTCACAATTTATTCTATTTCTCCATTCTTTTGACTTGTTTTATTTCTTGATGTCTTATGGAGTCATTAGCTTCTACTTGCCCATTTCTAATTTTAAAGAAACTTTCTTCAGCAAAGTTCTTGTAACTTTTAAAAAATTTGATCAGTTCTGGGTTTTTTTTAAGATGTTATTTACCAGAATCCCCAGGGTGGCTACCAACACAGGTTCTTAGATCTGCTCTGCTAAAGGAAAGCAACTCAAAATGAGTTAGCAAGCTTACTTTAATCAGTCAAAAATATATCTTTTACCTAATTAGGAAAAAGGTCAGCACCCCGAACTTTAGAGTATACAGACAGAATTATCAAGACAGAGAAACAGAACAAGCAGACAGGTTTCCAAATTGTCCAACCATTACATCCATACCAAATCACAGTTACCATCAACATCTGGGCACCAAGCTTTTGTTGTTTTCATTTTTTTTCCTTTCCTTTCATTTCTTGACCTAAGTTATGTTCTATCACTCTGATTTTGAAAATAATTTTTCTCTCTTCCAGAATTTCTTGTTTGGCTTGTGTCCAATTTGAGGACAAAAACACTTTGAGGCTTTGCTCATAGTTCTTTTAAAAACATTATCTTCGGTTTTAAGAAGATCACTTTGGTGGCGGAGCCAAGATGGCGGAGTAGAAGCAAGACCTTCCCAGGGCTCCAGCTTCCACCCTCCCCAATCCATGTAAAAAGGGGACTCTAAACAAACTTTGGAGCTGCAGAACCCACAAAATGACACAGAGAAGCTAACCTCCCGCTGAGGGCATCCCGGCAGGCTGGCAGGAATCGGCCAGCACAGCGCTCTGGGAGCCGAGCCCAGCCCCACACTGAGGCTTTAGCCCCAGGGAGGGCCTGACCAGCCGTCAGCCAGAGGGACTCCAGATCAGCAGCAGCTGTGGCCGTTTCCAGATTTATCAATACATAGATGCGAAGGACAAGGTGAGAGGCCAGTGCAGTCTGGACTTTGGGACCCAGGAAGTGGGAGTGCGTGGCTTTTACCCCCAGAGCGAGAAACCGCTGAGACGCCAGCACAGCCTGCCAGCGCCACGTGGTGGCTTCAGCTCCTGGCCTGCAGAGTGTAGGGGGACCAAGCACCAGTCTGAGGGGTAATCGCTCTTGCTTTAACCTGCTTGGATCTGGATTGCAGTCTAGAGTGGAGGTCCTGGGGTGTGTGTCCAGCTTGCCAGAGCGTGTGGAGACCTCAGAGAGGGCACCCATCTAATACCTCCGGCAGCTGAGAAAACCCCAGCGTTTGGGACGAAAACTCCCCTGTCTGGTGGCAGAGTCCTACTGTGGCAAAAAGCCCAAAAGTCAAATCATTGAGTGGCAAAATGAGCAAGCAAAGGAAACAAAGCAGACAGAAGATTCAAACACTACACTTCTATTTTGGGGATAAGAAGGAGCAAGGCATGGAACAGGAGGAAAACAGTGAAGTCAGAACTCCTGCACCAAAAGCTTCAAAGGAAAACACAAGCTGGTTACAGGCCATAGAGGACCTTAAGAAGCAGATAAGAGAAGTGGAGGAAAAATTGGGAAGAGAAATGAGAATAATGCAAGAAAATTATGAAATGAGAGTCAACAGCCTGACTGAAGAAAATAATACCTTAAAAACCAGACTGACTCAAATGGCAAAGGAGGCTCAAAAAGGCAATGAGGAGTAGAATGCCTTAAAAAGTCGAATTTGCCAGATGGAAAAAGAATCTCAAAAGCTCACTGAGGAGAATCATTGCTTCAGAATTAGATTGGAGCAAATGGAAGCTAATGACTTTATGAGAAATCAAGATGCTGTTAAACAGATCCAAACAAACGAAAGAATAGAAGGCAATGTGAAATATCTCATGGGAAAAACCACTGACCTGGAAAATAGATCCAGGAGAGATAATTTAAAAATTATTGGACTGCCTGAGAGCCATGACCAAAGTAAGAGCCTGGAAAGCATCCTCCAGGAAGTTCTCAAAGAAAACTGCCCTGATGTTTTAGAACCAGAGGGCAAAATAGAGGTCGAAAGAATCCACCGATCACCTCCTGAAAAAGATCCCAAAAAGAAAACTCCAAGGAATATTATAGCCAGGTTCTGGAATTCCCAGATTAAGGAGAGAATATTACAAGCAGCCAGGAAGAAACAATTTGAATATTGTGGAAACACAATCAGGATAACCCAGGATCTGGCAGCTTCTACACTGAGGGATCGAAGGGCCTGGAATGTGATATTCCGGAGGTCAAGGGAGCTGGGATTAAAACCAAGAGTCACCTACCCAGCAAAACTGAGTATCATGTTTCAGGGGAAAATATGGTCATTCAGTGGAATACAGGACTTTCAAGCATTCTTGCTGAAAAAACCAGAGTTGAATAGATAATTTGACATTCAGATACAAGAAGCAAGAGTAGCATGAAAAGGTAAACAGGGAAAAGAAATCATAAGGAACTTATCAAAGTTGAACTATTTTTTTTTAAGCAATCGGGGTTGAGTGGCTTGTTCGGGGTTGCATGGCCGGTTGTTGTTTCTGGGTGTGGTGCTGGGTGTCTGGGCCCAGATTTGATCCGGGTCATCCCGGCACTGAAGCCGGTGCTCTTGCTCGCTGAGCCACCTGGCCAAAGTTGAACTATTAACATTCCTACACGGAAAAACAATAATTGTAACCTATGAAACTTTTCTCAGTAGTTGAAGGGATTAGAAAAAAAAAATATATATATATATATATATATATGTCTTTATATGAGGGTATTCGGGCATATGAATACATATGTGAATGTGTGTATATACGTTTACAGGTATACATAGATAGAGGGCATGGGACCAATTTAACAGGAAGGGATGATACTTAAAAGGTGAAATTAAGAGGTGAGAGGAATATAATGAGAGGAGATGGGGAGAGACAGAGTGGGGCAAACTATCTCATACAGAAGAGGCAAGGGAAAATGGTTACAATGGAGGGGAAGAATAGGAAGGCAAAAGGGAATAGGTCAACCTTATTCCTATTGAATCTGGCTTGAGAAGGGAGGGAAATACACACTAAATAGGGGATTTCACCCTCCAAGAGGATAGGGGGGGAAGGGTATGTGAGGGGTGATGATGGAAGGGAGGGCAGGCTGGGGGGGAGAGAAGTTGGAAGCACCCACTTTTGAAAAGGGACAGGATCAAAGTAGAGAATAGAACAAGTGTTAGGTGGGATAGGAGGGAGGGAAATATAGTCAGTCTTTTACAATACATCTACTATGTTATTGTTTTGCATTAGCCACACATGTACAACCTATACTGAACTGCTTGTCCCCCCAGTGGGGATGGGTGGCGGGGGGGGGGGAAGGGAATGAATCTGGAATTGAAAGTTTAAATCAAATATTCAAATATATATGTGAGTGTATATATATATATATATACTATTATTAATACTATCTTACATGTAATTAAAAAAAAGGTATTCAGGCACTGAGGCATAGAGATCCACTGGAAAAGTTGAAACGTGTATGGGAGAAAATATGGGAGAGAGCAGATTGGAGGTGGGGATATCCTGTGGGACTGCTGTTTTGGGGGGATGGGTGGGAGGAAAATGGGGAGAAAATTTGTAACTCAAAATCTGAAGGAAACGAATGATGTAAATCAGCAGTTAGTAAAGCATTTAAAAAAAAAGAAAAAAAATAAAAACATTATCTTCTTCTGAGTTTGTGTCTTTATCTTCCTTGTCACCATAAGAGCTTTTTATTGTCAGGCTCTTTTTTTTTTTTTTGCTCACTTGCTCATTTTTCCAGTCTATTTCTTGACTTTGAACTTTATGTTAAACTTGGGCTCTGTTCCTTGCATGGGAGGGTAGAGAGGTACTAGGACTCTTGTAAGCTTTAGACTTTTTCACACTGCTTTTTTTAAAGCAGTTCTACATTTTTAGAAGGTTCTGGTTGTGTGATCTGAGGAAAGGTGTATATTTTCTAAGTAAAGGTTACTGTTCTCCTAGTTTGTGCTGTAGTTCTAACTTAATAGTGTCTCTGTTCCCTTGGGATTGCAACCGATATTGTTCTTGGGAGTCCCTACTCTTTTGGGATTGGAACTTATACCATTCTTCAGGGCTCCTGCTTACTCAAGATGGGAAATAATAGAATTCCTCAAGGCCCTTGCTCACTTGGATTCATAAGCAATATTTCTCAGGACCCCTTATCATTCTTGAATAAAAGTGTTCATCTTCACCTTTTAACTTTGACCTAGAAATGGGTATAAATTACCAAACTATTTAATAATGCATCTAGTACTAGCATTGTAATCTCTTTCTGACCAATTGTTAAGTCCCTTTACTGTCTCTAGCTTGGGAGCTGCTGAAACTGCAACTGTTTCTTGTCACCACCACCTAGTCACAGTGTTGGTGTTGTATCTATGGGGATGTTGAATCAATCTTCACTCTCATGTAACAGATGTCTCCTTCCAATTTTCTAAGTTGTCTTGGGCCAGAAGAACTTCTCATTCTGACTTTCTTTTGGAAGTGCCACCCCAGAATGTAATTTTAGGGATTATTTTAAAGTTGTTTGGAGAAGAATATTGGGAAAGCTTAGCTAAGTGCTTTCTCTACTCCAATATCTTGGTTCCACCCCCAGAGCTCTGTCTTCTAAATGTCTCCCCATGTAAATTTCTAAGGCAGTGGATTACAGAGAAGATTCAGATTTGCTCTGGTATAGGGAGTTATCATGGATTCCTTAGACAAATATAGGTTTAAATACTTGGTGGAACAAAAATACATAAGTGTGAGCCATTGCTGCTACTGAAAATAATTAAGGGAGAATGTGATTAAATATTCATGATAAATATAGTGATGATGCAATTTTTTTAAGTACTTTATGTTATGTTTTTTTTTTTCCGGAACAACCAAACAAAAGATAAGTTCAGATCCCAGCATTTATTATAAAATTGCTATTTAGAATAAATTGTTACAATTAGCTAAATGAATTGTCATTTGACTCTTACCCTTAGTACCACCAACAAGCAACACTAATACCTACATCAACATTGGGTTGTCAGATCATTTTTTTAAAATAGATTGTTTTATCTCATTGTTTTTTTTCCCCTCCAAATTAAGGTAAATGGAAATTTTCTTTGTTTGACATTGATTGATAAAAGAATGTGGTCATAGACTGGAACAGTACTTCTATCCTTATTCTTTTTTCTTCTCTTTCAGCTTTTTTTTTTGAGGGGGAGACATTAAGGTGAGGTTTACTTTAGGCTCTAATGAATATGAGTATTGCCTAAGCCCATTTCTGAGACATTAAAAAGTTTAATGCCTGTAGTATTCATTGACAATTAATGACCTTCTAACATCTTTTATAATTTGTTTTGGCCTATTATTTTGCATTGTTTACTTTGTGTGTCTTGTTTTTCTAATTGAATAATAACTTGAAGTTAAGTACCCCACTCTATGAATATTTTTTTACTACATAATACCTACACAAGTACTTTCCAGCAGATTCATTGTTGTTTTTTGAATCAGCAATTTTATCATTTTGTTATAATATATGTGTGTGTTTGTATATATCTATATCTCTATCTATCTATCTATGTAAGTATATATATATACATATATATGTATATATATATACATATACAGAGAGAGAGAGAGTTTCAGATTGTTTTATCTACCTAAATATTATCTTCTTACATTAAAACTATGTTGATGAACTATAACATTTGTCTATTTGTTATATGCTACAGAATCTGGAAAAGAATTGGACATTTAGGAAATGCTTGATAAATACTATGAAGGGGATGATAATGATTCTTCTGATAGACAACCTTTCCAAGATTCTATATGTATCAGAAAGTTCATATGATAATTTTGGTGATAGCAGAGAACTGGAAATAAAGTAGATAAACATTGATTTAGTAATGGCTAGATAAATTGTAGCATATGGTTGTAATAGAATATCATCACTCTAACAAACAATGACTATCCAGAATTTGAGGGGGTGGCTATGTGGCAGCAGTGAATAGAACACTGGCCCTGGAGTCAGGAGGACCTGAGTACAAATCTGGCCTCAGACACTTAACACAAAAACTAGCCATGTGAACTTGGGCAAGTCACTTAACCCTAATTGTCCTGCCCTCCAAAAAGAAAAAAAAAAAAAGAAAAAAAAGAATTTGGAGAAGTATGGGGAAATTTACATGAATTGATAATTTTTGAAGTAAGTAGAACCAGGAAAACGATGTACACAATGATTACAACAATGAAAATGAAACTGAAAACTGCAAGTATAATTAGTCTCTATAGGAATTTCTTTTTTTTAAGCAATTGGGGTTAAGTAACTTGCGGAAGGTTACTACGCAGCCTGTGTGTGTGTGTGTGTGTGTGTGTGTGTGTGTGTGTGTGTGTGTGT
>NW_027187336.1:4619497-4657440 GCF_028583685.1 Petaurus breviceps papuanus
TGTGTGTGTGTGTGTGTGTGTGTGTGTGTGTGTGTGTGTGTGTGTGTGTTTTAAGTAGCTGAGGCTGGAATGGATCCTGGGTCTTCCTGACTCCAGGGCTGGCACTCTTACTCACTGTACCATCCAGTCACCCCTCTATAGGAAACTTTTAAAAAATCCTCATCCGTTATTTGAAGAAGAGGAGCAAAACATTTGTGTTATATTGGATATGATGTCAGACATGGTTGGTATGTTGGTTAGATTTCTTGAACTGACTTTTTCATCCCCCTTTTTCTTTTTATTATTTATTGACAAAATATGGTTCCATGGGTAGAGGAGAGGAAAGAGATATATTTAGAAAGAAAAGCAACATAAAAAACCAAGTTATCAATATTTTAAAAAATATTTTCTAAAAGAGAAATGTTCACAAAAATTATCAAAGAAACACTAGAACATGTCTTAGTGCCATATTTTGCTCAGCACAGTGCAAATGAACTTTCTGATAGTAATGGATTCTGAATTTTATATGGATGGATAAAAATAATGTCAAGTTTACACTTGAATTTGAACATTCAATTTGTCCTTACTTTTCCAAGATACCTCTAAACAGAATTGTGAAGCCATTCCTAGCTTCACTTTGGCAAGGTAGATAAGAGATATAGTATGTAATGATCAGGATTATTTACTGAGAAATCACATATGCATGTAAGATCAGTCATGCTGGCCTAAGAGGGATGAAATTCTGTTGTGCAGAGAGTATTGATATGGCAACTGGCATGTTTGTGTGTATGTTTGTATATATGTGTGTGTGTGTTTATGTGTATCCATGTGGCAAGAGTTCATATATATTTAGTCAGTGTAAAGAAAGAACAAAAATATTATCTAAAAACAGGGAAAAATAGCTATCAGCAACTTCATACATTCAAGTGCTATTTGTAGGGGTGGTTTTTTTCTTTGTAAAGGGTAATCATTGGTTACTCATAGTAAAGTGTTGTGCCTTACAGGAAACTATTATTCTGAAATTGCTGACAAAGGAAGGTCCTGCTGAGAAATGTCAGCCCTGTGTAATTCACACATATCAATCAAATTCAAGTATTTGACTCCTTAGATAGACAATAATGAATATAATAAATGAAAGAAGATTCAATTCAAACAAACAAATGATTACAGTTGACAATACAAAGGTAAATATGACACTCAATCTTGTATGAAATAATAGTCATTCCTTTTTTAAAGGACAGTAGTCCAAGTCTCTATGACATTCATTCAAAAATTACAAGGAACCAATTCCTCTTATCAATCTTTAATGAAAGTCCTGGTCAGGACTGGTGGCAGATTTCTATAAATCTAAAGTCTTTATTCATGAGTCCTTTTTCTGGTTCCCAAGGATAGTTTTAAAAAGAAAAACAACATTATATTTCTATCCCCCATATGACATTAAATCATCAATATTCTTGTGGTGATTAAGGGATATTTCTTTTTTCCTCATTGTACAAATTGCTGCTTTAAAATAATAATATGAAATTTGAATATTGTAATAAATGAAATAGTTTATGACTAGGAAAAATCCCATCTTAAGGTGATGTATAGTTACATAGAGAAGTCTCGTGTGTGTGTGTGTCATGGTATGCATATGAGCATGTTCCTTTGATTTTATTCATTTTTAAAAAATAATTTAGATAGGTGGACATAAGTATAGATAAATATATCTATAACTATATATGTAACTATATATAGATAAATATATATATGTAATTATATCTATATCTATAGATGTCTACATAGATCTATCTATAGATGAATATAAATATATCTATCTATAGATATACATACCTATTATCTATCTATCTATCTGTCTATCTATCTATCTATCCTAGGATCAGCATGTAACCTCAAGTATATCAGTCTTCATTTCCACATCATCTTTGTCTCCCCCAAGAGCACTCTGGATTTCCTTTAGTTAAAATATTTTCATACTTAAAAAGTAATAAAGTAAATAAAAGTAATAAAATCACATCCTTGCAATTCCAGACACCTTATAATAATAAATGTTGCTTCTTGCTACTCTCTGCAGAACTTGTATATTACCTGTACCAGTGAAATGGTTTCATCTCCAAGTACTTCCCTTGACTCTCAGCACCATCAACTGATCTTTTTAGTCTTGTCAAAGAGAAAGCTCTACTGTTCTTCTCATACCAACAAAGCAATAACTATATTTCTTAGGGTTGCAAAGTTTTCTTTGAGGTTGCCTTTATATGATACCTTTTAAGTCATGTATTTCAAAATCTATATATCTGTACTACATATGCATGAATAGTGCATATAACTAATGTGCAATATATTGTATACATAATTTTTTGTATTATATATAATATGGATATATACACATATATGTATAATTTTATTTTTCTATTGAATACTTTCAATTAGCAAATGTTTTAAAAATCTATTTGGCTAGTTACTTTGATCACATTAAAAGAATAATTATTCTTAAATCACTGCTTACAAGTTCCTCACTATTCCCCAAAACATACACAGTGATTAAAAAAGAATAAATTCTTATAATCAAGAGAGACATCTCTTATAGAGAAAGAACCAGCCATCCACAGCAACTAACAACCATCATCCACAAAGCAGTCCAGACAGCCTGAAGTAGAAAAG
Source organism: Petaurus breviceps papuanus (assembly GCF_028583685.1). NCBI lineage: Eukaryota > Metazoa > Chordata > Mammalia > Diprotodontia > Petauridae > Petaurus > Petaurus breviceps. The sequence continues at coordinate 4,622,138 of NW_027187336.1, forward strand.
CATCTTGAGGGAGAAAAGGGAGGCAGCATGTGCCAGTTATATTCTTACAAAGGTAAAAGTTTAAATGAAACCACCACTATACCTTAACTAATATCTTCCCTTAGACCCTGAGGGAGCTACTTTAGGGCCCTAAACACAAGATCATTTTGAACAGCAGTGCTCCTTAGCCAGTACTCTCAGCAGTCATTCTGGGAGGCAATCCTTGTGGAGAACCAGCATGACAACTACTCTTAAATCTTATAGGTACTCTACCAATAACTTCTGAAAACCCAGTAAATTCATGCCAATCTTTGGCTGAGCCAAGTGTTTTAATATAAGATTTATCAGTGGAAGATATATTAAGGAAAAGTCATTAATATCATCTTTGTCATTCCACCCTAAAATCTTTTCCATCTAACTTGCAACTGGAACCTTCCATTATATATAGTTCCTCCCATTAGAATGTAAAATCATTGGAGTGGCTAGGTGGTGCAGTGAATAGAGCACTGCCCCTGGAGTCAGGAAGACCTGAGTTTGAATCCAACCTCTGACACTTAACACCTACTGGCCATGTGACCTTGGGCAAGTCACTTAATCCCAATTGCCCTGCCTCCTCCACTCTCCAAAAAGAAAAAAAGAGAATGTAAAATCATTGAAAGCAGAGACTAACTTCTATTTGTATCCTTATTACATAGTACAATGCTTTGCACATAATAAGCACTTAATAAATGCTTTATTTATTAATTCACAAATACCATGGACTATTTACCTCTACTTCCAAACTAAGGCCACAAGTTTAAACTAAAAGAATGAAAATCTAAGAACACAATTTCAAGAATCAGGGAACGGTTGAGGAAGCCTTGGTGGAAGTCCTTCTGAAGGCCCCAAACCATGCTATGTAACTGGTACCTATTTTGCTTTGAGTGGGTTCTCTCTATAGTAAACAGATTTTTCTTTTTTTAGTTCAATGACTTTCATCAATTTTTTTTTATTATTTACCTTGTCAATAATTTTCATCACATAGTCTAATTTGTATATATCTATAATAATTAATTAATGTATTTAGTTGTTTGGTTATATATACATATATTATTGTATTAGTAAATTATACATCTATATGTTATAAAACAAGCAAAAATAGAAGTTAAAATGAGGAGGTAATGATCAATATATTTTAAAATATTTTAATAGAACAACATTTATGTTTCCAAAAATATAATAATTAATACATTTCTTTGGTGTTGCCTGGGAGAATAATGAGGTTTTATGTGCTTCATTAAAAAATATCCCTGTATACATTCTGGAAGAGAGGATGATCTTATAAAAAAATTTTTTTTTTTAGTATTAACAACTCAATTTATTTGATCAATATTCCTAGGTCAACTGGAGAATTTGTTTTTCTAGATAATTTTCAATTGGAAGACAGACAACAATCACATATTTTTTGCCTTTTGGAGGGCAATTAGGCTTAAGTAACTTGACCGAGGTTACACGGCTAGTTTTTTTGTGTGGGTGTTAAGTGTCTGAGGCCAGAACCGAACGAGTCCTCCTGACTCTGGGCCCGGTGCTTTATTCACTGCACCACCTAGCCACCCTCAACAATCACATATTATAAAACTAAGATTAAGAAAATTTTAGTAGGAATTCTATTTCTTTGGTTGTAGATATTTACCATGTCTGATTAATTTTTTAAAAAAAGCAAAATTGTCTCTGCTTTCAACCTAGCAGAAAATGTTCAGTTTAAATCTATTCCTTTTCCTTTACATTTTTTATAATGAATCATATCATCTCAATTTTTAAAATTCATATATAGTATTTCAGTTATGGTTTTGTAGGAAATTGCTTGGACACAGAACAGGAACCATTGTCATGTATAATAAAATTAGAAAGATTGTGAAGAGCTTTAAATGACAAAGAGTTTTTCTTTCATTCTATATTCAGTAAAGACTCATGGTAATTTATTGAATAAGTGAGTGACCTGAATAAGCCTGTGTTTTAGTTCTGACCTAAAGCTGTGTGGAAGACAGAATGGTAAATTCAGATTCTTGAAACAGGGAGACTAATCAGTAGGATATTATGAGAGTTAGTATGGAACTTAAATAGGGGTGTGTGTGAGTAAAGAGGAGGATACAGAATAGATAAAATGAACTGTTGTAGATAAAAAGTGTTGTGAATATTTGAAAACTTCTTAACTATGTTGAGTGAGAAAAGTAAAAAATTGAGGATGATGCTGAAGAACTCTGTTGTCCTTGAAAGAAAGGGAGAAGTTATGAATACAGATGGATTTGGGTGAAAATATAGTGTAATGATATAGCATTATTCATTCTATATCACCTAAAATTAAGATGGGGAGGATATTAATCAGTATTTGGAGACCTAAAGCTCTCCCTCTAGCCACAAAGTGATCTGTAAGCTATTGCTTTGGTTTGCTAGAGATAGAGGGGACAAGATTTTCTCACTGGCATTTTAGTAATTCCTGTTGTGGCTACCTGGGTAGAGGCTAAGTTGTAATAGCAAGAGGGATTAATACTAAGCAAAAAAGAGGACATATTGGGAACTTGCACAGAAGCAGGAGAGGCAAAAGTTGAGTAGTATTGGATATTAATTGTTATTAGATACATGTGGATATGCTGATGATAGGCCCCACTGTTGGCTTTGAGGCAAAACTACACTATTTTTCCATGCTTAGATTAGTTATTCACATAATCCTTAGGGTCATTTCAAGTCCTCTAAGCACCCAGGGTCCTCATTTTTGAAACCACTGTTCTAACTCATACCTTATTTTATAACTACAATACCTCATAAAGACTCATTGATGCCAAACATTCTTTCATCTTTCCTTAAAATGAATGTTCATCTGTAATAATGACTACATCATATACATTTCGAATTCCTAATACAGATTTTCCAAGTTTCCAATTTTTGAAGCAGATATGAGTTTAAACAATGCTTTCAGAGTCTTGTATTATATATCAAATTTTACTCATATATTTCTAAGGTTTTGGTTTCTTTTAGAACCATAGTCAGGGCAAAAAAAGTCATTCTGTATACTTCTAATATTTTATAGGGGTAGTTCACAAGACTAGATAACCCAAGGTTCAAGGTATTTTGTGACTCTCCATTGTTAAATTAAAAATCCCTGTGAACTGTTAAAATGGAAGAAACCCCAGGTCCAGGAAGAACCTCAGAAAGTCTGGAGTGTCATTTTGAATGCATACAGATAAGCCTCACTTTCAATGCATAGTCTTCTTGAGCATTTTCTAACTCATCATATCCTGCATTATATCTCATATATCACATCTTTCATTCTCTTTGCTCCATATGCCTCAAACACTCCTTTCTGCCTCATCACCATGATTGTCTTTGGTCTAAAAGAAACAGCTAAATGACCCTCCTTTTATTAATAAATTTGTTGACCATATTAATAAAATGATTAAATTATGCAGAAATTATGTCTCTTGAACCTTTTTAGGGAAGAGTAGACACAATTAGGGAATATCTGCCAACCTAATATTGGTGAAGAGGCTCTGGGAGATTGTTTCTATTTTTTGTTCCCTGGGAACAATCCTTCCTGATAGGAAAGTTTGCCCCCAACTGATAATAACCTCAAATAAGTCACTCAGAATATTTTCCTCCAAAATGCAAATACTATTTTATATGGTAACCAATATCCTGCTATCAGTCAATGAGTTATAAATTATATAGGAACTGAAATATAAATTCCCCATGCTCAAATTGTTAAAAATGCAATTATAGGGGGGAATGGTTCTTTTCAGATGAAAACACCATGTACAAGGTAAATGATCATAACTTATTTATAAATGGTACCTGTTCCCTAGGTATTTTCAATTCTCAATTGTATATCATGTTAGCAGATGTTGGGCTCTTTTGACAATCCATTCTTCTAATAGATTACATTTGACTAAAATCTTCCATCCTTCATCATAATCTATATAATAAGATGGACGCTTTATGAGTGCCAAGTATTTTTAGGATTGAAAAAAAAAACACAAAGAAACCAGGAAAAATAGAATCTACCATGCATAGGATTTGCATGGTAGGTATCAACATCTGTCTGGATAGAGGGGTATTTCATTCCACAGATGCCATCTTCTGGCCTTAACTCATGTTTCTCTGATGGTACACAGGGATATTACCCTTGTATTGTGATGCAGTAGTACCCTGCCACCTGCCTTGCTCTTTATTTCATTTCACCTGCAAGGTGTGGACTCTCTGGGAGGAATGGACCACATGAGATTAACATTTGTTCCACATCTGCCTTTCCTATGCTTCATCCTTCTATCTCCTCTGAATTTGCCCTGGGCACAAATGTTGCTCTTCATAAAAAATATGTTGCCCAAAGTCAAGCACAACTGTATCACTTGTCTAAGTGAATCCCTTAAACTGAAATTCTTGTTCTGTGATGCCACAGCAAAATATATAGTTGACAAAAGCACTCTCCATTAACATATTAAAGAATTTCTTTAAGGCCAGTTGACCAGTGCAAGGAATGCCTTCTGTAGAATGTCATAAAAATACCATCCTAACCCTCAAGGAGTCAATGCAGAACTCTAGTCGTTTTCGTGACACTTTTCACATTTAAGTTTTATCTGTTTATTCCTTTGCAACAAATTATCCTTGAACTTTCTGTTACTGTGTAAGGAAAACAATGATGGGAGGTGGGGGGAGAGAGAAAGAAGAAAAAAGACTGGAGGCAAAATTCTTCATGATTTGTTAATGCCCTTACCAACTCAGCAAGAGCATTCACTTTCTCTGTGATAAATATATGTTGCTGCTAATTAACTCAGATGAAAGAGAGAGTATCCCTTATAAACAGCCTATGCTCTCACATGGCAAATACAATAATCCCCTTGACTTTATTTTTAAAAAAAGACATTTTAAAGGACCAGACTTTATGGACAACTTCAGGCTTAAAATAAAGTAAAGTACAATTTCTTCTGCTTAAAATAAAATAAGGAAAAAGAACTTTGGATTGGAATTTCTTAAGGGTAAGCTTAGAATCATGGTCAGTCAAGCCAATCTATGAAGTATTTATTGAGCTGCTTCTGAACATCCAGGATTATGGGTGATGATTCAAAAGAAGAATAAGACAGGGCTTATGATATGGTTGGGGAGGGAATTCAATTCAAAATGTGATTTATATACAATAAAAATGAGAGAATAATTAAAGATTCTGAATAATAATGACTCTCGTTTATATAGCACTCTAAAATGGACAAAGTGCCAATGGGAACAGAATTATCCATTTTATAGATGACAAGATGGTGACTCAGTCATTTTAAATGACTTACCTTTAAATATCACAAGAAGTGATAAACTAAGAGTAGTAGGGGAATTTTCCACGAAGGGAGAAAGACTTGAGTGTACATAACTCCTATGATATAGGGTATCATAAAAAAGGCTAGTAAAGAATGAAGTGGAATGAAGTAGGGTAGACAGCGTCGGAAAAATGAAGAACTAGAAGCAGAATAGAGAGAACAGGTCAGAGAGCAGCAGACACTAAGGAAGTGTTGGACCATCAACTTTGATTGGTGACATTTTATGAAGGACTTTGAATATTACTCAGAAGGAGGCTACATTTAAAAAAAATATATTCTCTTTATAATTACACATATACCTGTTGTTTCCCCTGATAAAATGTAAATTTCATGAGGGTAGAGACATTATTTTTTTTCTTTGTATCCAAGTGCCCTATCATAATCCCCTGTGTATAGGCTCCTAATAAACTCTTGTTTATTAATTAATTACTAGAAATATAGGTTGGAAGAAAGAATTCGGAATTTATTTTATTTATTTATTTACTTTTAGTTTACAACATTCAGTTACACAAATCCTTGTGTTTCAAATTCCTTCCCACCCTCCTCCCCCATTCCCACCATGGTGGCATGCAATCAAATGTAGGTTCTACCAATACCTTCACATTAATCATTAATCAAGTTGTAACAAAGGAGTATAACCAATGGCTTAAACAATGAGAAAGAAGGGACAGAGCAAAACAAAACACAGAATAGAAGGAGCAAGTAGTTTGCTCCAATCTGCATTTAGAGCCTGTAGTTTTTTCTCTGGGTGAGAATAGCCCTTTCCACCATAAGTCTTTTAGAGTTGTCTTCTAATCTTACATTGCTGAGAGGATGTGTCTGTAACTGTTTACAAAGTTCTCCTGGTTCTGCTCTCCTCACTCAGCATTAATTTATATAAATCTCTCTAGGTTATTATGAAATCCATCATCTCCTCATTTCTTATAGCATTCCATTACATTCACATACTACAACTTGTTTAGCCATCCCCCAATTGATGGATATCCTCTTGATTTTCCAATTCTTTGCCAACACAAAAAGGACTGCTATATTTTTGTACATATGTGTCCTTTTCCCACTTCTATGATCTCTTTTGTGATACAGTCCTAGAAGTGATATTGTTGGGTCCACTGGGTAGATAAAGGGTATGCACTTTATTTTTTTTGCTTTTTTGAAGGGGGCGGGGGAGGCAGGGCAACTGGGGTGAGATGACTTGGCCAAGGTCATACTGCTAGTAAGTGTTTAGTGTCCAAGGCTGTATTTGAACTCAGGTCCTCCTGACTCCAGGGCTGGTGTTCTATTCACTGTGCCAACTAGCTGCCCAGATATGCACTTTTTTTTAAAAGCAATTGGGGTTAAGTAACTTGCTCAAGGTTACATGGCCAGTTATTTTGTGTGGGTATTAAGTATCTGATCCTGGAACCAATCCCAGGTCTCCCGACTCTGGAGCTGGTGGTCTTACTCACTGTGCCACCTGGACACCCTGATATGCACTTTTTTTATAGCCCTTTGGGCATAGTTTCAGATTGCTCTCCACAATGGTTGGATCAGTTCACAACTCCACCAGCAATGCATTAATGTTCCATTTTTTTTACATCCTCTTTAACATTTATCATTTTCCTATTTTGTCATCTTAGGCAATCTAACTAGTGAGATATAATACTTCAGTGTTCTTTTGATTCCCATTTCTCTAATCAATAGTGATTTAGAGCATTTTTTCATGTGCTGGGTAGATATCTTTAATTTCTTCCTTTGAAAACTGCCTGTTCATATCCTTTGATCATTTATCAGTTGGGGAAAGAATCCTGAATTTAAAATCTGGAGAGGACTGGATTCAAATCACAACTTTCACACTTATTAATTGTGTGTCCACAGGCAAGTTTTCTTTTTTTCTGAGTTTCATCATTGTGTTATATAAAAAAAAAGTAGAAAATCAGATCTGTGGTATCTATCTCACAAGACTATATTGGGAGGCTTAAATAAAAATAGAAAGTATTATTTTCTACTATAACCACTTATTAAATTAGGATTGTGGCTCTTTTGTCCTTTCTATTTTCTTCATTCAGAGACCAGTCCTATGAATTCAGTCTCTGAAAGACAAGGCTATGATGAGATTGGCCTAATCCTTGAGGTTTTTTTTTTCTTTTATCTTTAGTGTGATACACCCAACTAGGAGCGTTTACTTCTAATTAAAGTGTAAAGAGAATCTAATGTAGGTGAATTCCACCCCTGAAATCATTAGGTTTATGTCCTTGAAACAATGTGTAGTTCAATGGGGTGGGTTGGGGAAGAGATGGATTCCTTAATCCAGAGTGCTAGAGGCAACAGTTTTATGATTAAGTCCTTCTCAGCTGGAGGAACTGAAGACTTTTATACCACCTTCTTATTGATATGTCCTAATTTGTTGTTTACCTATCAGGGCTGACCTCCATCTGTCAGGGTCACCCACCTTTCTAAAGGTGTCTAAGCATTAGATGATCTCCATGGCATTTGCCTTTGGTCACCAAGAGAGACCACTAACCATCAATTTATTAATTTCTTGGTAACCTAATTAACAAATGCTATTAATTACTCAGAAACTATGTCTCTCAGGCTTTTTGTTTATCTCAAAAGGATATATCAAGAACTTTCTTTGTCTAAAAGTACTGAATAAGCACAATTTATTGTTAATATCAATGTTAAATTATTGTGCACAAACATATTATTAATCAATGTTATCACACACAAATGACAATAATTTTTGTTTTTGTTTTATTTTGTTTTTTTTTTTGCTTTTTGGAGGGCAAATGGGGTTAAGTGACTTGCCCAAAGTCACACAGCTAGTTTGTGTGTGTGTGTGTTAAATTTCTGAGGCCAGATTTGAACTCAGGTCCTCCTGACACTAGGGCCGGCTCTCTATTCACTGTGCCACCTAACCACTCTGAAAATAGTTTTTTAATAATAGTATAATACATTTTTACTCTTGATGATGATGATGATGGTAATTATAATGATGGTAATAATGATAAATAAACTCAGATAATCAATTTACCATCTTTGAGTCTTAATTTCCTAATCTGAAAATGTGGGTATTATTCTTTTCTAAGATCTATTCCGTCTCTGACCTTCTAGTAGTAATACATAGTGGTTTCTTAACAATTGTAAAATAGAATTTTAGCAAAAGTGAATTTGTACCAGGATTTAAGATAAAATGGAATCTGGGGAAAACAAGACTAACAGAATTTTAGTTAGAAGAGACCTGAGTGGTCATCCGGTCTGACCCATACTTGAAAAATAATCCCCATTATGACAATTCCAAATAGCATTCATCCAATCTCTGTTTGAAGGTCTGTAATTAAGTAAACTCCCTACCTACCAAATTATCCCCGTTCCCTTTTTTATAACCCTAATTTAAGAAGACTCCCCTGACATTAAATCTAAATTGATTTCTCTTCTGTATCATCTTGATTCCCTCTTCCACACTACCCCTTCAAATATTCAAAAGAGGAAACTGTTATGTCCCTTTCTAAATCTCTGCTAAGCTTAAAATCCCTAGTTACTTCAAACTTTTCTTCTTGACATGTGCTCAAGACCTTTTTTTTTTTTTTTTTATAAAGCAATTGGGGTTAAGTAACTTGCTCAAGGTTACATGGCCAGTTGTTTCTGAGTGGGTGCTAAGTGTCTGAGCCCAGATTCGATCCCAGGTCATCCTAACTCTGGAGCCAGTGCTCTTACTCACTGTGCTACCTGGCCAACCCTGCTCAAGACCTTTTTACTCTCTTGGTTACCCTCTTCTGAATGCTCTCCAGTTTAACAATGTATTTATTAAACTGTGTCAGCAATCACTGAACACAATTATCAGACTATGTTGATCAGAGGACCAGGGAAGAATAATAGAGTAATTATCTCCTCATTGCTATAATCTATATTTATTTGTTTAATTCTGTTCAATATTGTTTTGACTTTTAAGGAGGCGACATCACATTGCTATTTAAATTAAGCTAAAAATCCACTAAAACCCCAATATAGTTTCATGTAAACTAATGATAAGGTATGGGCTCTGGGAGCCCTCTTGAGCACTCCTTGAGTCCTTGAGGTACAGGCTCTGAGAACCCCCTTGAACTATTATTAAATTGTCCCATTTGATGAGGCATTTGCATGAGGTCATAAGCCTTAAATTGCAGCTAGGCCCAGACCTCTGATACTAGCCTAGCCCTCCATTCTTAAGAAGCTGTGCACATGTCCATGTTCTCCATAATAACCAAACAGGACCAAGAACCTGAGGTCAGGCTGACCACGAAACAGCCTCCTAGCTGTCTAACCTAATGGTACCTGAGAGGTCACCCCTCCCCCCCCAAAAAAAACAGCCACAAAACAAACACAAAACAACAAAAAAAAACTGCACTTCCAAGGTAATAGGGAAAGAGAGGCTTAAGTACCTTCCAGTCCTGTCTGGAGAAGAGATTGAGAATAGCAGTTTTTCTGGTATCAGGGGACCATAAAAATGAAGAGGTTATCCATAAAGAGGGTTAGGGTTGCTCTGGAGACCCCAAAATACCAAGACGCTGGGTCCTGCCAAATGAATTCAACTCAAGTCTTCTTAGCCAAAAAAAAGTAAAGTTTATTAAAAGTTTACTTGTATTAGACACAGAATAAGTCTGTGCTAGAAAACTCTATGGTGCTTTCACACTACATGGAAGGAAGATGGGGTCTTACAGAAAGTTGTGGGAGAAATCTAGGGGTGGTTTAGAGGAGGAGTTTGGGGAGGGTCTTCAGGAGAAGTCAGATAAGGTCCATGAGTGTTAAGGGTGGGAAGTTGCTGGAGGCTACCTGGAGACTACAGACAATGGTGGGTTAGGCCAGTTCAAGGATGGATTGATATTTTGATAGACTCAAGGGTGGGAAGAAGATGGACAATGGAAAGCTAGTCTAGTAACAGAGGTCTGGCCCCAGCCACAATGTAAGGCTTTTGACCTCCTGCAAATGCCTCATCAAAGGGGACAATTTAGTCAGAGTTCAAAGGGGGTTGGTTCCCAGAGCCTGTACCTCAAGGAGAGCTCTAGGGGGCTCTCAGAGCCCATACCTCCTCACTAATACCTACAATGTTTTATTTATGATGTTGAATTGTTTTAGTCAAAACATAAGACTTTACACTTAACTTTAATTACATCTTAATTAGTTTCAGCCCAATATTCTAGTCTGCTTGAAGGGAGACATTTTGCAATTAAAAAAAATATTGGATGATTAAGTTCTGAACTTAGAATGGCATCAATGAAAAAATAAGAACACATCTAATGTGTTAAAGGAAGCATCATTTTTGAGAGGTGGTTGATGAAAATAGGGGATAATTTACTTGATGTTATAGTAATACTAAGGCAAAGATTAAGGGATAGATTAGTCATGAAGCACTATAGGAGTTTGGACAAAAGGAAATGAAGACTTTTCTGGGCTGGAGTTATTGATGAAGGAAGAGGGAACCATTGAACATCAGCCGCCAATTTCCCCTCTCTCCCTAATTCAAGATGTATAACAAATAACTCTCCCAGGAGGTGTTAGAGAAGGGCTGAATTTCCCCCACCCTAGAACTATAGTGGTTGTGAGCACATGACAGCTAAAGGACTTATGTTAGCTCAAGAAAGGCTAAATCATAAAGCCATGGATAGAGCTCTCTCTCTCCCTCTCCCTCTCCCTCTCTCTCTCTCTCTCTGTCTCTCTCTGCCTCTCTCTCTCTCTCTCTCTCTCTCTCTCTCTCTCTCTCTCTCTCTCTCTCTCTCTCTCTCTCTCTCTCTCTCTCTCTCTCTCTCTCTCTCTCTCTCTCTCTCTCTCTCTCTGTCTCTCTGTACCCCCTCCCCTGTCAGAGATTCTGAGATAGACATGGACATTTCTAGCCTTGGAAGTAACGTTGAAAATTTAAAAGATTGGGAGTGGGAGTTCCTGGGTCCTCACTGTTGCAAAAAAAAAGTTACACTTCAGGAGAAGTACCCCAGCAATTATTCCACTAATTCCTGGAAAAGATGAACATGATCAGTAGAATGGTAACCCTCTCCTGGATTGCCAGAGCATATTGCCCAGGGAGTAATTAGTTTGATAGTTCAAAGCCTAGGTGAAGGTGAAATACAAATTCAACAGTTCCACAAATCATTTCATATTCTGAGGTTTAAAGTAGTTGTAAATCATTACTGTTCCTTTTTAAAACCTTTGCTAATTCACTTTTCAGCCTCATTCTAATTATTTTCCTTATGGGGAAAAAAATAAATAGCTGCCTTATGTTTGATTCCACACTATAAGTTGAGCACCATTCTGCTCTCTAAAATTAGGGAGACCCTGGAAATGAGCCAAACTTAAGCATTAAATAATTGTTTTTCTCAGGGGCTTCAGAGTGGGGGTATAAAGAGCAAAGAATCTGACAAAAGGAGCACAATTTCTCTCTCTAGAAGTCAGGTTTTGGTCCTAAAAGAAGAAGAGAAAAAATATCTAGCATGTGAACTATTATTAAAGGCAGTATGATCTAGTCCCAGTGTTTTGCATTCCCTAGATGTGTGATCTTGGACAACTTCTCTGTAATTCTTTTTTTCCATCACTATGATGAGAGATATGGTATAGTATAAAAGTACAATGAAATAAAGAAAGCAGGGGTGCCCTCCAAAGCAGTATGGAGTGGGTGGAATAAAGATAAATCTTGTCTATTTCTCAATTTCTGTTTTGTGTCAGTGCTAGTAATAGTATCACCATGATAGTGCTGGAAAGTGGCTTTTAGAATGTTCTTCTTAATGAGCAATGTATTGTCCAACATTGATGTTTATGTCTGTCCTGAATAGCCTTCACGCCCTTCCTTCACAGCCATAAACCCAGTAGTATTAGCTATAGTAGTAAATTTTGATTCACATTTGAATATTTTATAGACAATATTTTCTCATATGGTACAATGGAAAGTCTGTGACTTGGAGCCTGGGGACTGTAGCGGCAAGCACCCCAAGTGCATCCTCAAGGTTTGCTGCCCATACAGGTTCTTGGATCTGCTTTGATAAAGGAAAGCAACTCAAAATGGGTTAACAAGCTTACTTTAATCAGTCAGACATATATCGTTTACCTTGTTCAGGGGAAAAAAGGTCAGCACCCCGAACTTCAAAGTATACAGGCAGAATTATCAAGACAGAAACAGATCAAGTAGACAGATTTCCAAACTGTCCAACCATTACATCCATACCCAGTCAACATCTGGGTTTCCACATCTGGGTTTTTCAAAGCCGGGGGGTCTCTGGACAACGGCTTCCCAGAATACAGATCAAATCACAGAACACTTCTCAAAGTGAGCCCCCAAAACAAAGCTACACATCAGGGCTTATATAGCCTTCTCCTGGCTCAGAGAATGTAACAACCTTCTGGATCTACTGGCCAATCAAGAAGTATCTACTGAAAAACAAGCCTCCCACCCCAGGCTCCAGGTGCACTTTAGCCAAGAGGCAGGGAAGATCTTTAAATTTGCATTTCCATTACAGGGACACAAGTTCAAATACCAGTGATATTACTACCTGTATAATCTTGGACAATTCAATCAACATCTCTAGGCCTCCTTTTCCTAATTTATAAAATAAAGATTGTGGCCTTGCTGATTGCTGAGTTTTCATCTACCTCCAGATTCTTTAATGTGACCTTAAACTGAAACTTTGTGGAGAAAACTTTACTATCTGCTAAAGCATCGCTTTAATTTTTATTGTTTTCTTTTTTATAATTCTTATTTAAGTCACCATGTTTATGTTTAGAAAAAAAAAGATATACTAGCCCTCTCTCCTCTCCCCTCTTCTCCTTTTTCATAAAAGGATAAAATTTAAATATTTGACTTTGTACTATGACACTTAAAGTCTTAATATGATGTCATAATATTCACTTTTTCTTTACCTGAAGAAAATTCACTGAGAATTGAATGCCATTATTATTAGAGATTCTTTGTTAGCTATACATTGCAAGTAGTCTATTCTGTCAGAGGTATTAATCACTCTGAGAAATTTATCTCTCAAGAAAACCCCTGCTAGTGGAAACTAAATTTCATTTTCCTAGAGTAAATGAGCAAGTTGTTTTTCTCCTGTTTAGGCTGAAACATTTGCATTTCAATTGACATTATGCTTTTGATTTTTAGGTTTCTCTTGGTAGCTCTCATAGCAAAATGTGCTTCTTAAGTGGGGCATCTTGTTTTCAAATATCACTAACCAGGCCAGAGAGTACAATGTGGTAGCTGAACAACAAAACTGATTATTTGATTTTTTCCATGGCAATAGAAGTAAATCTGCAAGGGTAAAAGTCATCCATGGTATTTAACAGCTAAACAGAGAACTAGAAAATATGCCTTTACTATTCAAATAATCCAAGACAATTTGACACATATTATTAAGCACATACTATGTTCCAGGTTGCTTGTTAAATGTTGAAGTTCATATATAAGCATATGACACACACCTCCCCTCAGGGCATGGTACAAAACTAATAGTATTATTTGCTCCGGGGTATTCTGGGGCAATCCTAGCCTAACACTCAATGCAGATATGTGCTGGGAATAAAAACTCACATTGAAAATGAGACTGTTCTCAAAGACTTTCTAAGCAAATTGGAAGAAGGATTAGCCACACAAAAATAGCAAAGGCTTTGATAAAACACTTTTTCTTTCTGGATCTCAGTTCCCTCATTGCCAAATTGAGGGAAGATAGAGTTAGGAAGATGGTACAGTGGGCAAAATGATGAACTTGGATACAGAAAAATCTGATTTCAAATCCAATCCTAGACATTTAAAATGTGTGATGCTCTTGAAATTATTTAAGATTTCTGTACCTCAATTTCTTCATTTGTTTAAAGTTAATAGCTTCTTAGGTCTCTTTCAGATGTAAATTTTTTCTTGTGATTGGTTTAGTCCTTAAGCCTCCTTCATCTCTGAAATTCCTTAATTCATCTTGCCCTAAAAGGTGGTATTTGAATTATTTGGGGTTGGAGCCAAGAAATTATAAGAGTGTTTCCATCAGTCTGGAGTTTGCCTTACCCACATTACTCCTTAATTAAAAAAAAAAAAAGGTAAGACTCTTTTTATATGCATGGTAGTACAACTACTGATAACCTGTTGTTAAATGTGATTTGGCAAGCAGGTAAGAAATGGAAACCTGCATTGCTTTAATTGAAAGTTTCCACTGGAGGGATTATGCAGAAATAAGTATAGACACAGGGTGAATCCTTTCAGCATTCACAGTAGTATTTCATCTTTGTAAGGCATAGTGGGAGTGAATTTTAGTACTTCAATGAGATGGTAGCAATAAGTTGGTTTTGTTTTCATTAGTATAACTGATGATATGGTGAGAATAAGTGCTACCTTAATATTGTCTTTACTTTCTTATATTACTCATCATTTTCATTTGCATGTTACTGTTTTGTTCCAGTCTAGCTTTGCTGTTGTTGTTGCCAATTAGATTGAAAGCTATTTGACAACAGACCCATGCCTTATGCATCTTTATGCTACATAAAAAAAAAAAACTAAATAAAAATTCTGTACCTTCCAAGTAGATATTCAGTAAAGGTATAATCAATATGAGAAAATGTTGTACCCAAAAGTGTTCTGGAGAAACTAGGTGATAAATGTAACTTTGACAGGTTTACATTTTGTGACCATTAAAAGTCATTTTACTTCTTTGAGGCTCAACTGCACTTCATTGAAATGGGAATAATATTTGTAAAGCCTACTTCCATAGAATGATGTCAGGAACAAATGAAATATTATACATAAAGTAACTTGTTAAGGATCAAAGTAAAATGAAGATCAGCTCATTTTTTATTAGACATTATTATTTTACATATTTTATTGTTTTCTGTGGAAAGATGCCAGTCATTTCAATAGCCTTCAATAACAAAACAAAAAAAAAAAAACCTGCTCTAAACCATGAGATATAGGAAAAGTCTCTTTGTCAAAGAATATTCCAAATCTTTGATTCCATTCTTTGATTTGCATGAATTACACAATGGTACTTTAAAAAATAATCTATATTCATTTCCAAATTTTCTCCCTCCCTCTGCACTCTTTCCTCCATTGAGAAGTCAAATAATATGATACTCATTATATGTGTGAAGTTGTAAAGCCACACACGAGCAGCTTTCCAGAGAATGGCTACTGTGAACAGATTTCAAGGTTCTGATTATATAGTGCAGTGAACACTATTTATTCAATAACAAATCAGAGGAAAACATTCACAGAGAATCAAGGTACAGCATTCACAATGTTACAACTTATCACAGAAAATCAAAATACAGCATTCACAATAACTTATCACTAAAATGGCCACATAGTTTTCACCAAAGTGGTCATAATATTTTTCAACAAAATACAATCATTTAGAAACTCAATCATTCAATCATTCTTAAGGAGGCTTGCAACCTAAGGGTCACAAAATACAATAGTCAAAGTTCTCCATTCATGGGACACACTAAGTTACAAATCAGTCACTGTTCAGTTATAAGTCACTATTCAATCATCAGTCACTACTCAGTCATTAGTCACTACTCAATACCCTCTTAAGGGGTAGTGGAAAATACACAGGCCATCCATTCCTTGGTCACAAGTAAATCAGTCTTCTCAGTCAGCACACAATATCCAAGTAAAGTCTTCTTTCACCTTGACTCAAGGCTGGCTCTCAGTTTTCATAGTTCCTCTTCCATGGTTCCAGCTCCAAATGTCACCTGGATTCAAAGTCAGGCAGCTCCCAGTTCCTTGTCCAGCTCCTTGTCCAGTTCTTTATCCAATTCCCGTTCCATATTGAAGTATACAGTGTCCAGTCCATCTCAAGTCCTTCACAGTTCCTGTTTCTGGGAAGATGAAACTTAACAGAGCCACAATAATATTCATACACATTGCTGGCACCATCTTCAATTCATTGTCTGCCTGTGAAATCAACTCACACCCACCAACAAGGTCTGAGAACTCAACAAAAATGATCAACATAGAAATCAACACTGACCCACAAATAAGGTCCAAGAGGTCAGCACAAATCATCAGTAAAGTCCCAGGACCTTCAAAACCCTCCTCCAGGACTTCTGCCAACGTACAACTAGAAAATCCTCTTTCAGGGATTCCAGTAAGGTTCTGGGGCTTCTGTACAAAGTATCACAAACAAACATCAACACAGAAAGAGCAGACAAACTGGGTGCCGGGTATTCTCCTTGACTCTGCCACCACAAGAGTCCTCTTTTCAGCTCCTGCTGTCTCTAGCCCTGGGGCTCTCCTTATATAGTCATTAGCTCCTTCCCAAAAGTTCACAAGCTGTGGAGTTCCCATCTTCTGTTTCTTAACAGACTGAAATAAGGTGTTAAATCAATAGGTGAAACAAGGTGTGAATTTCACTTCAAATCAGCTCATATATCTTCCCAGGTTTTTTTCTAAAATCATGCCTTCCATCATTTCTTACATCACTATAGTATTCCGTGACAATCATATACTATAACTTGTTCACCCTTTCCCTGATTGATGGGCATCCTCTCATTTTCTAATTCTTTGTCACAACAAAAAAGTGCTACTACAGTTGTTTTTGTACATATGGGTCTTTTCCCCTTTTTCTTTGATCCCTTTGGGATACAAAACATAACAGTGGCATTGCTTGATCAAAGGATATATATGGTTTCATTTTCCCTTTAACATAATTCTAAATTTTCCTTCAGAATGGTTGGACCAGCAAATGTTGACTACTATTTAATTGTTTTGATTTGACTTGATTTGACATGCATAATGGATATCATATTGCTTGTTTTATCAATAGATGGGGAAGGTATTGGAGAGAGGGAGAATATTTGGGACTTAAAACTTTAAAAAATGAATGTAAAAAAGCAGAACAATTCTACATAAATGTAAAAATAAAAACAAAGTTCAATTACTACAATTGAAAAAATATAGTTATCACCTTGGGGGTGGGGGGTGTGGTACATTATGGTTGAAGTTCATTCTAGCAAAATTTTGTTCCAATGCATCTGTACTCTCATTGATGCCAGCATTCACTTCAAAGATGAAACATTCAGATGACACATATTTCAATTTAAAATTGTGGTCTCTTTAGTGTGTGTGTGTGTGTGTGTGTGTAATTACATATAATAGACTGGATGGTACGCATATTTTATCCACTTGGTCTTGCCTTTGTGGGTTGTTTGCCTAAGTATGTTTAGGAAGAATCACAGTGTTCAGGGGTAGCCAGGTGGCTCAGCAAATAAGAGCACCGTCTCCAGTGTCAGAATGACCTGGGGATCAAATCTGGGCTCAGATACTTAGCACCACACCCAGAAATAACGGGGCGTGTAACCTTGAGCAAGTTACTTAACCCCAATTGCTTAAAAAAAAAAATAAAAAAAGAATCACAGTGTTCTAGTAGCTGAATTAATAGCACTCTATCTCCTAAAAAAATAATTATAATAAAATAAATAAAGCTTCTAGAAGATGTCCATTGAGAATCCTTCTCTGTGAACTCTCCATGAAAAATATATATGTCACTACAGCAATGACAAATAGGCCTGCTAAGCATACTTATCCTTATCTTACATCCTGACCTATATTTATAATTAGCAGGTAGTCAAAGTAGGTTTTGCTTATATATTTGAGGGATTAAAGCCTACATGTACTGTAGGCAGTGTTTTTCTCTACAAATGAAATTATTTTATAGTCAAAAACAATATGTATAGTAATATATATATAGTCAAAAACAATGTAGTCTCTATACTTTTAAATAGATTATGTGATCATAAATATGTAATGGAATATAGAACAACATTTACAAAAGCTTGTCAATTCCCACTTCGTATTTTAATTAAGGAACCTATCAATGCATGTGCATATTATCTCATAAAATTGTTATATAAATGGAAAAGTTGACAACAAGGGTCAATAATTAAAAATGATATCTTAAGCTCCCCATTTGATAATAATATTCAATTTTTTTCCTTAGACATCTGGATTTTTCACTTTCAGATAAATAGAAAATTTCAACAAAACTTTGTCACATTCCTACTTAGGTCAAACACCCTGCTAATTACTTGGAGATAGGCAAAATTTAGATAACACAAGATCCTGCAAATACTTGTGTCTAGTTCTGTATAGGTCTGAATTAAAAATCTGCTCTTTCATTGCCCTATCTATACAGTCTTAGGGAAAATCCCTTGTCCTTTGTGACAGAAAGGAATAGGAAAGTTAATTTCCAGTCATACAATTAGAAAAGCTTTTGAATAATTCAGATTAATATATGAACATTCTTTTAACTTCCATTTATTCAGTTCCTACTATGTGGAAAACACTGTGTGAAAGCTTTTGTGGAGATTCAAAGATAATAAAGACATACTCCTTACCCTCATCAAATGCCAGGAACTCAAAATATTTTATTAAAGGGATAGTGAATGCTAAATAAATAGATGGGAAAATAGATAGATAGATAGATACATACATACATACATATATACATACAATCAAGCATAGTGGAATTAATTATAAATAATTCTCTAGAGTAGGTAACTTTTGAACCACATTTTGAAGGAAAGAAAATATTTGGATCAATGAAGATGAAGAGTCCATTGGGAAATCAATTCTTTCACATCAATATTCCAGCATAAACTAAACTTTTTTTTTTTAATAAAACTCTACTGACCTATTTTTTCCATGTTCTACAATTATTACTCTAGACTCCAACAAAAATAATCTCTTCTCTATCCCCACTTATAATTTATATATATAAAATGCCCTCTCATTTATAATTTCTGATCATCCATTCACACTGTTCTCTGAGCTTATAATGCCATTTATCCCTTCTTACTACTTCATCAAATCCTAACTATCCACTAAGGCCTACCACAAATGCTACCAGCTCTAGAAAACCTTTATTCTTCCAATTCTACATTACATATAGCACTTTCTTTATGACTTTTTTTTTTCATTTGGCATTCATTGTTATATTCTCCAATATTATGAACTGGTTTAACAAAAATGGTTCATTGATAGGAACTCTACAATAACATTTTCTAGCCATCTGACTAACCTTGGTTCTGAAAATCCAGACCTAGATCTCTCACTGCACTGATTAATATCTGTTACATGACCCACTATATCCATCACTACATATTATGAGTTATATTGTACCCAGACCACCTTTCTTGACACCTGCCACAATGACAAGTATATACCAGCTCTGTAATCATAATCAAAGCAACACTGCTATTGGTGCTGTTAACTCCTTTCTGGCTCAGCTCAATCATCAAATCAAAATATCCCCCCACCATGTGCCCTCTACTCCACTCTGTTTTTTCGCCTATTAGAATAAAAACTCCTTGAGAGTAACAACTGTCTCAGTTTTGTATTTACACCATCATCATTATGCCAAGTGCTTGGCACATAGTAAACAGTAAATTATTTTTTTTATCCATCCATTCATTCATTTATTCATTTCTTAATTTGTTCATTCTAGTGAGTTGTTACTTTCTTAGAAAAACTGTTGCAAACAATACAAATAAACAACCAAGATGGATAATGTCACAGTGAGGTTTCAATATAATACAATAACTTTATTATGAAATAAGCAGAGTAATAACTTGGGGCTATGCCTAATGATGTTTAGTTATAAACCCTAGCTATGTCATAATTTGGGGGGGGGTCATTTTTTGTCATATCTGATTCCCCATGACCCAGTTTTGGTGTTTTCTTGGCAAAGACATTGGAGTCATTTGTAATTTCCTTCTTCAGCTCATTTTACAGATAAGGAAACTGAGCCAAACCGGGTTATGTGACTTGCCCAGTGTCACACAGCTTGTAAATATCTCAGGTCATATATCAACTCCAGAAGTTGAGTCTTTCTTACTCTAAGCAATGTGTTCTATCCACTGTGCCACCTCCATGCCCTGTGTCATAACAACTTAGGACTAACTGGGATTTCATTCTAGGATGCCCAAATTTAGAATGTTCTTATAGAATGTGTTTGAACCTTGCACATAGGTAGCAATCGTTAGCTAAAATAAGAAGATACCAAATGGCAACAATACTTACCCTCTTAGCCAACCTTACTTCCCATTCTTGGCCCACTGTGCTTCCTCAAATTCTCCAGTGATAGCCTCCTGGAGTTTGGAGGTCTCTGATCATTAGGATCTTTTCTCTACCATCTCAGTGTCTTTTCCCAGGAACTTGGATGCCAAAGTTCATCACTTACCAGAAGGTATCTTTGGTTCTACTTGCTATTGTCATATTTTCGGATGCTTTTTCATGGCTTAAAAACATCCAGTTAAGACTTTGGAAATAACACTGGAGAGTATTATCACCCAAGATATGCTTTTCTTCACAGAGACTGTATGTTGCACTGGTAAGTGTACTGGCCTTGGAGTCAGCTTAGACAGCTTCAAATCATGTTTTTACACTTACTAGCTGTGTTCAAGTTAAGTCAACAAGCATTCATTTTATTAAGTGCCAATTTTGTGCCAGAGATGGTGCTAAATGCTGCGGATATAAAGAAAAAGCAAAAGCATTACCTACCTTTCATTATCTCAAAACGGAATGGCAGCAGACAACCTATAAATAAATATGAACAAGGTATATACAGAATGATTTGGAGAATTCAGAAGGAAGGAAATAGCAGTAAGAAAGGCCAGGAATGGGAGCTTGCAGAAGTTGATATTTTTAGCTGAGAATTAAACAGAGCCAAGGAAGCCAGGGAGTAGAGATGAGGATATAGAGAATTACAGGCATAAAGGACAACCAGTAAAAATGCACGAAGTCAGGACATGGATTTTTTTTTTAATTTTAGGAACATCAAGGAGACCAGAATCACTGGATCAATGTGTATTTGGAGGGGAGTAAAATATAGATGATAGGAAAACTCCAGGTTACATGTTATACAGATGATTTTATAGCTGATACCATAAGCAATAAAGATGCACTGGAACTGACCAGACAAGGGGATGTTACATAGTCAAATCAGGACTTTAGGAAACTCAATTTGACAGTTGAGTGAATCATAGATTGGATTAGGGAGAGATTTGAGGCAAGGGGGCCAACTAGAAGGCTTCTCCAACCTGTAAGGACTACATATAGTAGTGCAATATCAAAAGAGAGAAAGGGGTATATATGAGGGATGATATGAAGGAAGAATTTATAAGAAATAATGAAAATTCAATTTCAAGCATGTGAGAAAGAACTTGAAGGTGACAGCTAGGTTTCAAATCTGGTGATACCCTTGAGAATAAGAATATAATAGGAAGATGGAAAGCTTTTTGGGGAAAAAAAAATATAATGAGTAGTTTTGGACATTTTGAATGTATGATATCTACAGGACATCTTTCCAACTGTTTAATAGTCAGTAGGAAGTATAAGGCTAGAAGTCAAGAGAGAGCTTAGGGTTCAAAAAATTGATCAAAGAATCATCTGACCAGGAATGACAGTTGAATTCATGAAAACAAATAGAATCAAGTACAGCTAGTATAAAGCTGATGGCCTGGGGGTAGAGTGTGGGGAGGGAACTGAGAGATCAAAAACTTCATAAGGACTAAGAAAACTGGTAGTTACTAGGCAGAAGTAAAGGTGGTATAACAAAAGACTGCACTCAGATAATGGGATTTTAGTTTATGAACACAGAAGTGGATTACTTGTGAATCTTTTGCCATGTCCTGTGACATCAAGGCTATGACCATCTATCTCTGTGTTGCTGAGGTTGGGTAGAGGAGTAGCTCATAGTGAACTATTAATTTGAGGAATGTTGCTCAAGTTATTTTTATTCCCTCAATCTTGAACTCCACATCTATCAAATGAAGAGGTCAATATCACCTAGCTCACAAAGTCTTGTTAGAATGAAATGTGATAATTCATGTAAATAGCTTTTTAAATCTTGAAAACCAAGCTATTATTATATCTGGCACAGAGACCAGCACAAAGCAAATGTGAGATTCTAGCAATCAAAAGATAAAATTTAACAGTCCCTCCCCTCAAGCAACTTACATTCTTTGTGGGGGATACAGGAAGGAAGAGGGTTAAATATACATAGCAATGTGTATAACTACAAAATAATTTTGGCAGGGCTTACTTGAGTTAGGAAGAGCTAACAAACAACTCAGCTCTTGAAGCTTTTTTAGGAAGTAGATCAGCAGAGCAAAGGCTTGAATAAAGCTGTGCCCAGGGATGTTCTGGAGCTTCTTTATACAGGCTTTTGCAAACCAGCTTTAGATTTTCAGTGTGACCATTTACACTATGGAAATCAGCAAACACTACAAATCAGGGCTTGATATCTTGCTTTTTTTTATTATCTAGACTTAATAAAGATAAGGAGAAAATGTTAGTAATTCAGGTTAAACTTAAAATGAATCATGGGTACATTAATTTTTATTGAAGAGTCAGTAGTTAAACATTTACCAGCACATCTCTGTAGGTATTTCAGAAAGTGATGGAGAGAGGGAGCATTCCAAACTTTGCAATATGATGAGGTGCAGGCTCTGGGAACCCACCTTGAACTCTAATTAAATCCTTACTTTGTGTCTGGGCCCAGACCTCTGTTACCAGCCTACCCCTCCATTCCATCTACTCCCCACACTTGAGCCTATCAAAATATCAATCCACCCTTGAACTGGCCTAGCCAACCATTTTCTGTAGTCTCCAGGTAGCCTCCAGCAACTTCCCACCCTTACTCACTCATTTACCTCATTAACTCCTCCTGAAGACCCTCCCAAAACTCCTCCTCTAAACCACCCCTAGATTCCTCCCACAACCTGCTGTATATAAGACCCCCATCTCACAGCATGTGGTGTGACAGAGGCATAGAATTTTCTAGCACAGACTTACTCTGTGTCCAATACAAGCAAACTTTTAATAAACTTGTTTTTCTTTGGCAGAGAGAAGACTTGAGTAGAATTCATTCAGCAGGATCTGGTGTGTTGGCATTTTGGGGTCTCAAGCACCCCTAACCCTAACCTCATCATTTTATGACGAACCTCTTCACAATAGATAGGAGGAAAAAGATGGAATGTCAGGCACATAAAACAATAAATAGGTCAGCTTGATTAAAATCTATATTTGATAAATAACATGAATGAAGTCTGGAAAGATGAGTTGGAGCAACATTGTGGAGTGTTTAAATGCCAAAGAGGAGAGAGGAGGCTATATTTCATTCTGGAAATAGTAGCAAGCTGCTTGAATTTTTGAACAGGAAAGTCATTTGATCAGACCTGTCCATTAGCCAAATCAATTTCACAACCAAGATTGGGGAGGAAAAGAGAATAGAGTAACAGAAACTGATTTGGTGACTTCAAAAAGGATGTACTGAGGAATTTCCCATCAATATAGATTTAAAATAGTCATCCAATATAGATTCAAAATATTTCTGAAAATTACTATATATTACACAGCTAGTATTTTTTTTTTCTTTTAAATTAGGTTAGTACTCAGATGACTTGGAAGAGGTAGGAGATCAGGGTTTTTTTGTAAACTTTTTGAAATTTTCTTGTAAACTCGCTTAAGTGTATCTGGATATTTCTAACATGTTTTCGTGTTTGTCGTTTTTTGTTTGTTTTTAAGAAGAATTGCCCTCAGGATTGATAATGTGCCAACAACTTCTACCACCATCCCAATCAACAGTATAATATGGCAATGATCTAATCACCTACTTGATTGTTGCTATCAGCTTCTCAAGAACATGTGAACTTTCCCAAAGAAAAGGGCAACCTGTTCAGAAGAATTCTTTGATGGTCTAATTTTGCTTAAAAGAAATCAGCTAAATTTACTTACATTTCTAGAACACTCACTGTCATACAGATAAAATAGTCTGACCACTTTATATTTTCAAAGACAGAACCAGTTAGTTCCTGGGATTTCAGTTGGTATTTTGAGCCCACAAAGCAAAAAAATTTGCATGCTTTAAAAATAGTCTGCTTTTTTTTTTTTTTTTTGGCCAAAAACAAAGGAAACTCAAGAGACACAAATCTCAGAAAGTTCTAACGGTTAGATGCAAAACAGTTGGCATTCCAGCACAATCTCATTTGCACATCTTGTTGCTTGAAAGGGTAACTATATTTGCTGAAACCAAATTGGGCAAATGCTGGAAACAGCTCCACTAGGTTGATTTCAATTTCTTCACACACCATTCTCCCATCTTTATTAAGAGTTTCATTATAGAACAACAGAAAAAAGGCTTATTATAAAATCCTAGTGTTTTCTAAATTCTTAGGTTAAGCAAAACAAGAAACCTTCTTTCTGAAAAGTACTAAAAAATCTTCTTTTTAACTTTTTCTCCCTATGGCATGATAATAATATGCTACAAGTGACATTGTCTTCTAAATCTTCAAAATATCAAAGAACATATAACCTTATTCTTTGAATCATCACTTCTGGAAAAAAAAGCAGTGATATTAAAAAAGATGAGGTTTAGAACTTTACATGTGTCATAAAAGTGCTAAATATTTTTCTTCTCCCTGTGAATCAAAAGTTCATCTCAAAGGAATTTTTTTCTGAGGGTATTTCAAAAGATAAGATCATAGAAAGACTGTAAAGTCTTAAATCTCACCAAATTGTATGTAATTTACAGTTGCACCCAGAAAAAAAAGATAGCGCTTACTCTGATGACTCAAAAATTAATGACTAAGGCCTATAAAAAGAAAAATGCTATCTTCAGATAAACATAGGTAATGAATCAGAAGGAATCATTGGACTCTAAGCTCACAGAGGGAAGCAATGAATTCTTTGAATCACTTATATTAGGGATAATAGATGAGTTGCAAGACTGATTTTGTATTAGCTTACTCTTCCTTTGCAAGCACATGGTTTTCAATTGAAAAATATCATCACTTCTATTTGTAAGTGAACTCAAGTCTGTGCTATTTGTCACTTCTTGTCACTCTTGCTTTTTGGGAAAATATTTATATGGCATTAGCCACTTTCCACAGATGACATTTTCCTTGGCCATATAGTTTTATTGATTTTGGGAACTATTGATATATAAGATCATAAGTAAATTTTTATGTAGACACAACACCCCCACTCTGCCATGGCAGAGTCACAACTAGGATATTTTACACATGTTAACAAGAAGCAACAAAATATTCAAAAGTTAGAAAGTGGAAGATAGAGACACTGAGGTATAAAGGGCAGGTGGCATATGGAGGGAGGTCATTTCTATACTTATTTGGTAGCTTCCCATACATTTTAATTCATTCAGCATTTGTTACTTGTCTGTTATGAACAAGATAGTAAGGTCACAAAGAATAATAAAAATAAAAAGCAAAATTAAAAATATTTTTGGTCACAGGAAAAATGTATGTATGTAGATGTATATACATATGTATATGTGTATATACATGTATAATTTTTTTCTGATAGATCAAACACATAAACAGATAAATATACAAAAACTAGATTACAGGATAAAAACAAATCTACCACCAGGATAATTGGGAAATAGATATAACAGAAATTAACTATGCATTCTAAGAGGTTAAACTGAAGAGGGAGGACTCTTGAGCATGGATGTACAAATTTTTAAAAAAGAGAGATAGAGGGAAAGGAAGTGCATTTTTGCTAGAAAATTAAGTATACAAAGGGTAGTAATGATAACAAGTCCATAAAGGTATACTAAAGCACAATTGTAAATAATTTAATATGTTAATATGTTATTCTGAAGAGTTTATGTTATCCTACAGGCAGCAATTAGGGAGTGAGTGAAGGTTCTTGAGAGGAGGATTAACATGAATATCTATGCTTTAAGAAGAAAATTTGAGGAGTTGTGTAAAAAATGGGAAAAGGAGAGATTGGAAGCTAAAAATTCAATTATAAAATGTTTGAACAAGAGGTGGTAAAAACCTGAACTAGAATGGTAGTTATGTTAGAGAGAAGGGGATAGATCTGAGAGATGTTTTTCCAGTAAAATCAATAAAATGTGGCAGCTCCTTGTATAAAAGGAATGGGGTATATGGCTGTGGGAACAGGATGAACTAAGGATGATAATGAAGTTGTGGACCCAGGTGACTGGAATGGTGATGATGTCCTTAAGAGAAATAGGGAAACATAGAAGGATAGATTTTAGAAAAAAATGAACTTTATTTTGGGTTTTATTAATTTTGAGATGACTTTAACCTCTTTCAGCTGGCTATTTCCAACAGACTCTAGTGTCTGGGGAAGAGATTGAGGGTCCACATGCAAATCTGGAAGTTATGTATAAAGAGGAGATAATTGAATTCAGGAGGTGATAAGAACACCTTGAGGAAGATTATAGGGAAAGTAGAGTTAAGGACCTTGGATTGAGACCAGAGTACACCCTCTTTTAAGATTAAGAATACAGAGGATAATCATCCAAACAAGGTAATATAGGAAAATATGATTAGATGACATAACTGGCAAAGTGTTGGAGTAGGTACTTCTCCCAACCCAATGCAGAAACTGCAGGAAAAAAATGCACCAGATAAATATGAAATAATTATAGATAAATTCAGAAAAGAAGAATATAGAATCTCTCAGAAAGTAAGAATCTCATAAAAAAAATTGAACTTCAATCCACTGTCCCCTATCCAGCTCACTCTGTGCTCTAGGCATAATGAGGCTCAAACATACTCAAAACTGGTGATTCAAGATCTGGTATTAAAAATCATCTACAAGTATACTCCTGCTTGAAACTCTTATCACAGGAGGGCTTTAGGCTTGGGATTTAGGGGTGCTCATGACCCCAAAATACCAACATATCTGGTACGTCAAATGAATTTGACACAAACCTTCTCTCAGTCAAAGAAAACAGTTTATTAAAGATTTGCCATAGTGTTTAGACTCTTAAGGAGCCTGAGCATTTGTGGGCCAGAACAATCTGACACAGAGTGAGTATGAGCTAGATTGAATCTGAGCACCTTCATGGAGGCAAGATGGATTTTCTATACAGAAAGACTGGGGGAAAGATCTAGAGTGTGGCCTAGAAGATGGCATTGGGGAGGGTCTTGAGGAAGAATCTAAGGAGGATCTTGAGGAACTGAGGTCAGACTCCAGGAATGGGATTAAGGGTGGCAAATAGCTGGAGATGACAATGGAGGGCTAGGATAGTTTAAGGGTAACAGATTTGAGTATAGACATTTTGATAGGATCAAGGGTGGGAAGTAGCTGGACAATGGAGGGCTAGGCTAGGTTTATGGTAACAGAGGAATTAAAGATGACTATGGTGAATACCAAAACACAAAAGGGGATGTTTGATAGGTGAGTTTTTTGCTGTCAGATATTCCCTTCTTTTCTGAATTGCACCGTGGGCATGTAGAACATGGAAAGCAGTAGCAACCACGGAATCTAATTTGTTTTGAAAAATAGGCAACCAGCCTGGAGTTAGGCCCTAAGGAGTGTGTTAGGACACCCAAAACCTGTCTTCTCCTTTCATCAATATACAGAGCTAAAGGTTTTTCTAGACTGGATAAAGCTAATGCTGGATTGGTGGTAAATTTAAAAATTTTCAAAGTCTCAAAAGCTTTAGCCTGGTCAGGACCCACTCTAGAGAGAGTAAGTTCAGGCTTTGAGAAACAATTAGTGGTGGCAGTTCCTCCCAGCCCTGGGGCTTAATTGGATAGTGACTCCTATGGGAGAAGACTTTAGGGTCTCAGAGGGAAACAAAGACTGGTGTGGCAGAAGTAGCTTGCCCAGGAATTCCCTGATTCCAAACAATTGGCTCAACTCTCTTCCACACTTCTGGGGAAACATGGGGAGGTCTGGGAGGCTTACCTAGAGAAAACTGGCTCCCCAATTTCACCATCAGGTCCCTTCCCAACAAGAGGAGAGTATAAGAGAAGAGCATAAAGGAGTGTTCAAAGAACAGATTCTCAAGTAGGTAAGGGAAGTAGTATGTCTGGAGACATCATTTACTTTCCCCTTTTACACCCCTGACCTGATGGGTCATAGGGAGGGTAGAATAAGAGTAATTGGTTAAAACAGAGAACTTAGTCATGATAAAGTAAAGTTACCTTCAGCCTTGCATTTTGCCCAGGGCTCAGTGAGGGAGATGGAGAAAGTAGGAGCACTGGCAAAGTTCCTTATCATTCCAAATCTTGAGAAGACATGAGGATGGGGTACTGTGAGGTAGCTCTATAACTTTTCCAGTCTCTGGGACAGTTCTTCCTCCAATGTCCTTCCTTATCATATGGATATGGTAGGTTATGAAGAGGTTAAGGGTAGATGCTCGAGACCCCAAAATACCAACAGGCCAGGTCCTGCCAAATTAATTCCACTCAAGTCTTCTCTCAGCCAAATGAAAGTAAAGTTTATTAGAAGTTGACTTGTATTGGACACAGAGTAAGTTTGTGCTAAAAACATTCTATGGTGCTCTCACACCACATGGTGAGAGATGGGGTCTTATATCCAGAAGATTGTGGGAGAAATCTAGGGGTGGTTTAGAGGAGGAATTTGGGGAGGGTCTTCAGAAGGAGTTAATGAGATAAATGAGTGATTAAGGGTGGGCAGTTGCTGGAGGCTACGTGGAGACTACAGAAAATGGTTGGCTAGGCCAGGGTAGATTGATATTTTGATAGGCTCAAGGGTGGGAAGTGTTTTAACAGAAGTTTGGGCCCAGCCACAATGTAAGGCTTATGGCCTCATGCAAATGCCTCATCAAATGGGACAGATTTAATAAGAGTTCAAGGGGTTCCCAGAACCTGTACCTGAAACATTCAAGCAGAGGTCAAGGGGGTTCCCAGAGCCTGCACCTCATCATTTCCCCCTAAGATGAATGGTACCCAAATTACTTTGGGGTAAAGGGTGAAGCTTTCAGCTTCTGAAAGTACTTCCTGCTGACAAGGAGCATAGAGCTATCTCTGCCTCTCTGGGTATAGTTCAAGGGGATCAGACTTCAAATTCAAGAGGTCAGACTCTGGAATATGGATAATGCTAGGTCCAGTGGGCTGGAGAACATGGATTTGGTCAGAGATTTGCATAGCCTTAGTGGTCATCCAGATGTTGATGGCTTGAACCCTGGAGGAGACAAATCTGGCAAAGAGGTTATACAAACAAAAACCAAACAGGGACCAAAAAAAAAAATAGAGAACAGACAATTACCCTGGTACAAAAGACAATTTTCCTGGTTGGAATTAAAGATGACTATGGCAAGGCCAAAAGGAAAAGGGCAGGTAAAATTTCACCTGTTTTTATTTTTTTATTTTTTTTTTTGCTGGAGGGGGCTGGGGCCTTTCTAAACAGTAGCTTGAGGTCTTCCACTGGCTCACAAGTATATTCTATAGAATATAGGGGGGAAGCGAAAGGCAGTAGAGGTTTAATCCTAGAATTATGAGTCCAGCTGTGGAGACATTTGTGTTTTACTGCTGTTGGAGTGGTGAGTATGACTTGGTAGGGTCTCTTCCATTTGACATCTAACTGTTCTCCCTTTTGGCTTTTCCATGACTTTAAGTAGACTCAATCTCCAGGTTGTACTGCAGCAGGACACTCCTTTTCATTGCCAAAAGGTTTTGGGAAATACTTATTGGCATATTCAGTCAGAGCATTCCTGACAGCTCCTAGCAGAGTTGCAAATTGGGTAATTAAATGCTGTTCTGGGTCCATCAGGATGTCAGAGGTCTGAAAGGGCCTCCCATACATGAGTTCAAAGAGCCTAAGCTTGATATTTTCCCAACGTGTGATTTGGACTCTGAGCAGATCAATGGGCAGATTCTTAACCCAATCTTCTCTGGTTTCCATGAATAGCTTAGTAAGGACTCACTTAAGAGTATGATTCATTTTTCTACTTTTCCAGAGGATTTTGGATTCCAGTCTGAGTGAAGGTGGTAAGTGATTTTAAGTGTCTTTGCCACTGCCTGGGTTATCTGTGAAATAAAAGCTGCGCCATTGTCACTCTGTAAGGAGCCAGGCAAGCCAAAATGAGGTATGGTTTCCTGTAATAGGAACTTTGACATCACCTGAGCCTTTTTAGTTCTGCAAGGGGAAGTTTCTACCCAATTAGTAAAGGTGTCAACACAAAACAAAAGAAATTTGAAAACCCTACAAGGGGGCCGTATGTGTAAAATTTATCTGCCAGTCTTCACCTGGGTAGGTACCCCTCCTCTGAACAGGTTTTAAAAGGGGAGGAGGTTTGACTGGCCTTTCAGGATTCACCTGAGCACAGGTTGGGCAGGCCCGACACACCTGTCTGATGGTTTCTCCTAACCTACTGACAGTAAAAATGGGATTTATCAGAGACTGGAGGGCATCCTTCCCTACCGTGTTTCCCGGATAATGAGACCTATCCCGAAAATAAGCCCTCCCCTTACTGTGTAAGATTCCTCTAAAATAAGCCCTCCCCCGAAAATAAGCCCTATTGAGATTGCTACTGTAGTGAAGGTGATCCCCTGCGCTACAGGCTACATTACGGTACCCTCTGTATGCACCGTCCTTCCCCCCCCCCCAGTGAAACACGCCGCGCTCCAAGCTGCATCCAATCAGAGCTGCAGCAGTGAGCGCGTCATCCTGTTCTTCCCCAGTGATTTGCTTGCTGGAGACATTGAGAGCAGTGCCGTGGAGGAGAGCTGAGGCAGGACGACATAAGCCCTCCCCTGAAAATAAGCCCTCTGGTGTTTTTCTTTCCAAAAGAAATAATAAGACAGTGTTTTATTATCGGGGAAACACGGTAGGTGTATGGCCTGGTATAAACCAAAAAGAAGCTTCCACTGACTTTCCTCTGGGATAAGAAGTTGTCCTGATGGTGTTTGAAACCACCCAGAGGAGGAAAGAGAGTATCCCCTTTCCTTAGAAGGGGTCTGTTCTAGAGGGCTATAAGAAGGTGTGAAGGAATCAGGGACCTGTGGGAGTAAGGAAGATAGTATAGTTAATTGGAGGACAGCATTCTTTGCTGTGCTATGTACCAGGTGGTTTCCCACAGCCTGATCAGTTTCCCCTTTCTGGTGGCCTTTGCAAAAGACAACAGCTCCCTCAGAGGGCTTTTTAACAGCCTGGAGATGTGAAATCTCCTGTGCATGTTTAATAGGGGCATTTTTTGCTGTCAGATATGCCCTTTTTTTCCAAATTGCTCTATGGGCATGTAGATCATGGAAAGGATATTTTGAGTCAGGAAAATGTTTACTCATTTATTTTCCCCTATCTGTAGGGCTCTGGTGAGTGCTATCAATTCTGCCTTCTGGGCAGAGGTCCCAGGGGGCAGAAGTTTGGCCTCTATGTTTTGGTAGAGGCTGACCACTAAATATCCACTTTTCCTGACCCCTTGTTCACTAAAACTTGAACCATCTGTGTACCAGACTGCTTCAGGATTCAGGAGAGGAGAATCTTTCAAATCAGTTCATCTGGTATAAACACAGTCAAAGATCTCCTCACATTATGAACCAGGACATCTGAGTGGGCACTGTCTGGGACGAGGGTTGCCAGGTTAACTGTGTGGCATACCTGAAGGGTCAGGTCCAGAGTATCTAAAAGCAAGTCTTGATATTTAGTAAGCCTGCCACTAGCCAACCACTGGTGGCCCTTTACTTCCAGGATGCTCTGAACTTGGTGGGGAGTTAGAACTTCCAGGGGCTGACCAAGTGTAAGTTTAAGGCTTCCTCAATTAGAATGGTTATAGCAGCTACTGCCCTGAGGAATGCAGGCCGGCCTTCAGCCACAGAGTCTAATTGTTTTGAAAAATAGGCAACTGGCCTGGGCCCAGGTCCTAAAGATTGCTTTAGGACTCCCAGAGCCTGTCCTCTCCTTTCATCTACATACAGAGTGAAAGGTTTTCCTAGATCAGGAAGGGCTAATGCTGGTGTGGTGGTCAATTTAGCTTTCAGAGTCTCAAAAGCTTTAGTCTGATTGAGACTCCACTCTAGAGAGAGTGAGTCAAGGCCCTGGGTGGAAGCATAGAGAGGCTTTGCAATAAGGCCAAAATTTGGGATCTAGAGTCTACAAAACCCAGCCATACCTCGAAAAGTTTGAAGTTGTTTTTTAGTGGCTGGAATAGGTATAGACAAGATGTTCCCTTTCCTCTCAGAGGTGAAGGAGTGAGAGGTAGGAGTTAGTTTGTGGCCCAGATACTTTACAGACTGGCATGCTATCTGAACTTTATCCAAAGAGACACTATAGCCTTGACTACCCAAGAAATTAAGGGCTTCTGCAGCAGTAGTTAAAGACGCCTCCCGGTAGGGGTTACAAATAAGGATGTTGTCCACCTACTGGATTAAGGTGCTATCGATAAATTTCAGATCCCTTAAATCCCTTCCCAAAACTTGGCCAAATAAATGTGGACTATTCCAAAACCCCTGGGGCAAGACTGTCCATGTTTACTGACATGGACTTATTTCCCCAGGAAGTATCCATTCAAATGCAAAAATAAATTGGGAGTCTGTGTGCAGAGATATACAGAAAAAGGCATCTTTGAGATCAAGGATGGAAAACCATTGGGGACCCCCAGGGATCTGAGTAAGTATTGTATATCGATTGGGGACAGTGGGGTATATAGGGATGACAGCTTTGTTAACAGTCCTGAGATTTTGAACCATGTAGTATTCTCCATTAGGCTTTTTCACAGGAAGAATTGGGGTATTAAATGGAGATTGGCAAGGCACAAGGATTTTATGTTTTAGGAATTTTTCAATTAATTATTTTAGTCCTTCCCAGGCTTTGGGCTTGATTGGATATGGACGGCAATAGGGGAACACATTAGTATCTCAGAGGTGAACAATAACTGGAGTGGCATGAGTAGCTCTCCCAGGAATTCCCTGATCCCAGACAATTTGCTCTGCTGTTTCACACATTTCTGGGGGAAGATGGAGGGATCTGGTGAACAGAGGGTAAAGGGAAATGAGAGGTTAACTGGAGATAATTGGCTCCCCAATTTCCCCATCAGGTCTCTTCCCAACAATGGGGCAAAGCAAGAGGAGATAATAAAGAATGAGGGTTCAAACAACAGATCCTCAAATAGGCAAGAGAGGGGTTATGTCTCTTGACATCCCTTAGTTTTCCCTTAGATGCCCATGACTCAATGGGTCAAGGGAAGAGTAGGGCCAGAGTAACTAATTAAAAAAGAGAACATAACTCCCGTGTCAATCAGAAATCAGGTAACCTTACCTTTGCCTTAATGCTTACCCAGGACTCAGCAAGGGAAACAGAGAAGGTGGGAGCACTACCAAGCCCCAGGCTTCCCTGTCATTCTGAGTCTTGAGAAGACTAGAGGACAGGGTAGTAGAAGGTGGATCTACCACTTTTACTTCAGTGACCATCCTTCCTCCAATATCCCTCCTGGTCATATGAGCAAGGTTCTAGAGGTTTTGGTTCCTGGGGCTCCCTTTGGGGAGGGGGGTGCCCTGGAGGGACACTCCTTGGACAAGTGACCCTTCTTGTGGCGTCAAAAGCAGATTTTGCCCTAGTGACTGGGTTTCCTCCAAGGATGTTTCCTGGAGGGGCTTTTCCTGGCCATCGCAGCAGACAAGAATTGAGCATGTTCTCTGTCTGATTCATTCCCTGTGTTCTTTCTCTTCTGCTGCAACCAGGTCTCTGTTATTAAGACTCCAAAGGCTGTGTCCAGTAATTGGGCTTGAGGTATTTGGGGTCCCAATGCCAATTTCTGCAGTTTCCTCCTAATATCTGGGGCAGACTGACTAATGAAATACATATTAAAGATTGTTGCCCCTTCTATAGAGTCAGAATCTAAATTTGTATACCTTTTGATAGCTTCTATTAGTCTGTCTAGGAAAAGGGCAGGGTTTTCTTGATTTGTCTGACGAATTTCTCTAACTTTCTGGTAATTTACTTGCTTTTGAAATGCAGTTCTTAGGCCTTCCAACAGGCAAAGCTCTACATGATCTCTCTTTTCTCTATTGTCCTGGATATGATTATTCCATCCTGGTTCACTAGTAGGAACAGCAGCTCTTCCTGGGGGGTATTTTCTGGGGTCATTGCTAGCCAAACAATCCCCAAATTTTGGGGCTTGTTCCCAGATTCTCCTCTTCCCCTCAGTGGAATTATAGGTAGAGAAGAGGACATTCAAATCACCCCAAGAAAGCTCAAATGGCAGGGTTAAATCCCGGAAGCTTTCAGTAAACTTTGTTGGCTTTTTGGAGAATTTACCCAACTTTTATTTAATTTGATTGACATCCAAAATAAAGAATGGGACATGCACTCTAGTTTTCCCATCAGATGAGAGAGCTGTTTCCCTTAAGAGAAAAGCCCCGAAGGCTGTGTGGGTACAGGCACTAGGGAAGGGAGATTGGAATTCCCACTTCCTGTGAGAGAGTGACTGGGTGTGTGCTGGCTGAACTGAATCAGACTGCAAGACTGGGGGATCTGGCTGGCAAGGGGAAAGATCAGCCAGCACTGGGGAGTGGAAGGGGTCAGAAGAGGAGATATCTCTATGATTGCTTCAGGGGTAGGGCCTGAGGCCTGAGTGGGTGTTTCCTCAGGGAAGGGGCCACAGAAGGGGGCACTTCAGCAAGACCAATGGCTGGGTCCTGAGAAGGCATCCCTGAGGGGATTAGTGTCTGGTGCCAAAGCCATAAGAAGGGGATCATTTAATTGGTCCCTGTTGCCCCTTTGTTCAGGGGTTCTAGCTTCAAGCATCTCACAATCTTTTCTAAGTCAAGAATGTTCAATGAAGGCAATTAAGTAGGGAACTTCCATCCACCTTCCTTCTCTGCCACAGTATAGTTCCTACTGCAAGAGAGTATTATCTTTTAAAGACCCCAAAACAGGCCATGATTCATGGTCCTCTAGGTGATACCAAGGCCAAACAGTGTTGCAAAAAAATCACCAACTTTTCCCTTTTAAGTTCTCTAGAGAAACTAAATTTTCCCCAATGTTGCAAAAGAAAACCCAAAGGCGAACTTTTGGGAGCTATAGGAGTAGGACATGCAAGTACCTTCTTCCATAAAGGAAGGTTTGGGAGTAAGCCTCAGAA
This sequence comes from Petaurus breviceps papuanus, assembly GCF_028583685.1. Taxonomy (NCBI): domain Eukaryota; kingdom Metazoa; phylum Chordata; class Mammalia; order Diprotodontia; family Petauridae; genus Petaurus; species Petaurus breviceps. The sequence continues at coordinate 4,657,260 of NW_027187336.1, forward strand.
AACAAACAAAACGAAACCCACAAATGAGTAGCTGAAATTTTCCCAGTTCCTTAGCACCAAGAGAATTGAAAGAATCTGGTTTAAACTTCCAGATGGCAGGTCTGTCCTTTTCCTAGAAACTGCATCTAGGTCCATGTTCTCCAACATAACAAACAGCTTCCTAGCTGTCTGACCTAATGGT
>NW_027187336.1:4657840-4677449 GCF_028583685.1 Petaurus breviceps papuanus
CCCGGCTAGAGAAGAGTTTGAAATTAGCAGTGCTTCCCGGTCAGGGAACCATCAAAATGAATAGGTTAAAGGTAGGGTACTCAAGACCGCAAAATACCAACAGGCCAGGTCCTCCCAAATGAATTCCACTCAAGTCTTTTCTCAGCCAAAGAAAAGCAAAGTTTATTAAAAGTTCACTTTTAATCAGAGATTAAGGAGATTCCCAGAGCCTGACCTTCAAAGATTCAAGAACTCAAGGGGGCTCCCAGAGCCTGCAGCTCATCACCATAGACATGGGTTCTGGGGGTTTCCTCTGGGGGGGGTACCCTAAAGGGGTACTTCTTGGACCAATGGCCTCCCTTGTGGCATAGAAATCAGGTTTCCCCACTACCCAAGTCACTGTGCTTCTTACAAGGGGACACTTCTTGGGTCTTTTCCTAGCCATGACAGCAGACAAGAATTGAGGATATTCTCTCTCTGTTTCCCTGCTTTCTCTCTCTTCTGCTACACCTAGGTCTCTGTTGTTAGAGACTCCAAAGGCTGTCTCCAGTAATTGGGCCTGAGTTGTTTGGAGCTCCATTGGCAATTTCTGCAGTTTCCTCCTAATAAGTGGGGCAGCTTTATTAATGAAATACATGTTATGGAATTTGCCCCTTTCATAAAGTCAGGCTCTAAATTTGTATACTTTTAATAGCTTATACCATCTAGTCTCAGAAAATGGCATGGTTTTCCTTTTCTGTCTGTGTAATTTCTCTAACTTGAAAAACACTTGTTTGGTTTTGCAATGTGATTCTTAGCCCTTCTAACAGGTAAAGTACCATATGGTCTCTCTTTCCCCTAGCCTTACTCATTTGATAATCCCATCTTGGGTCACAAGTGGGAATAGCAGTTGTTCCTGGGGGGTATTTTGTGGGGTCACTGATAGCCAAACAATCCCCAAATTTGGGGGTTTTTGCCAGATTTCCCTCTTCTCCTCAGTGGAACAACAGGTGGAGAAGAGGATAGGCAAATCACCTCAAGAAAGCTGAAATTGTAGGGATACGTCCCTAAAACCATCAGTAAATTTAGTAGGGTCTTCTCCATATCTCCACAGTTTCTCTTTAAGTTAAGTGAGATCTGAAATGGAGAAAAGGAAAATACAGTCTAATTCTCCCACTAGGTAAGGCAGGTACTTCCCTCAGGGGAAAAATGCCCTAAAGGTGCTGTGGGGATGGGGGCTTGGGAAGGGAGATAGCAAGTCCTATTTCTTCCCACTTTTTTTGAGGAAGGGGCTGGTGTGTGCTGTCAGAACTGGAATAAACTGTAAGGCTGAGGCCTTTGCCTGGGAAGGGGAAAGATCAGCTGGCACCTGAGGAGGGGAGGTGTCAGAGGGGGAGAAACCCCTGAGACCACTATGAGGGTAGAGCCTGAAGCCTGATTAGGTGTCACCTTAGGAGGGGGGCACCTCAGCAAGATCAGTGGCTAGACCTTGAGTAAGGGTTACCTGGGGGTAGGGGCCATGATGAGAGATGCAGGGAAGGAGATGTGTAAGGTGAAGGAGGAAGGAAAAAAGGGCTGTTGGGCTACAGGAAAGGGGAAGCAAAACAAAGGAAGAAGGGGGTGACCAAGGAGGGAGGTTGAGGAGCAGCAGGAAAGGCTGGGGAGAGATTGTGGTGGGGATACCATGTTTCCCCGATAATAAGACACTGTCTTATTAATTTTTTTGGAAAGAAAAACACCAGAGGGCTTATTTTCAGGGGAGGGCTTATGTTGTCCTGCCTCAGCTCTCCTCCGCGGCACTGCTCTCAATGGCGCCAGCAAGCAAATCGCTGGGGAAGAACAGGATGACGTTCTCACTGCTGCAGCTCTGATTGGATGCAGCTCGGAGCATGGTGTGCGTTTCACCGAGGGGGAGGGGGGGGAAGGACGGTGCATACAGAGGGTACCGTAATGTAGTGTGTAGTGCAGGGGATCACCTTCACTACAGTAGCAATCTCAATAGGGCTTATTTTCGGGGGAGGGCTTATTTTAGAGGAATCTTACACAGTAAGGGGAGGGCTTATTTTCGGGATGGATCTTATTATCAGGGAAACACGGGTAGGAGCTGGGAGGGGAGTGGGAACTGAGATAGAGAAGAGGAGGAGCCAAAAGAAGGGGGTTCTTTAATTGACCCCGATTCTCCCTTTGTGGGTTGGCTCTAGCTTCAAGCATCTTACAGTCTTTTCTGAGAACTAGACATAGGCCATTATGTAGGAAACTATTCATTTTCATTCTCAGCAGCAGTATAATTTTAATTGCAAGAGAATATTACATTCTAATGTCCCCAAAATGGGCCACACTTTGTGGCCCTGTAGGTGATACTGAGAACAAACAGTATTGCAAAAGAACACTAGCTTTTTCCTTTTAAGTTCTTTAGAGAAACCAAATTTTTCACAATGTTGTAAAAGACAACCCAAAGGTGAACTTTGGGGAATGCAAAAGGACTGACCCATTCATTATAAGTGTAGGGTTTGGAAATCTCTTTCTACCTAAAGGAAGATATGGGAGTAAGCCTCAGAAAACAAACAAAACAGAACAAGACCAAAAAAAAAAACCCACAAAAAGGTACCTGAAGCAGGGTGGCCAGGTAGCACAGCCAGTAAGAGCACTAGCTCCAGGGTTGGGACAACCTGGGGATCAAATCTGGGCACAAGATACTTAGCACCACACCCAGAAATAACTGGCCTTGTAAATTTGAGCAAGTTTCTTAACCCCAATTGCTTAAAAAAAAAAGGTACCTGAAGTTTTCCCAATTCCCTAGCACTAAGAGAATTGAAAGAATTGGGCTTACTCTTCTGGATGGGGCATTTGTCCTTGTACTTCATGCTTCAGAAGCTGTGCCCAGGTCCATGGACTCCAACCGAATCACTGGACCAAGAATTTGAGAGTGTCAGGCTGAGTACAAGACAGTCTCCTAGTTGTCTGATCTAATGAGAGCTTAGAGGTCATACCCAAAAGGCACCTCCTAGGTTCTCGAAGAACAAGAAGGGGATAGAGAGAGAGGGAGGCTTACATATCTTCAAGTCTTGTCTGGAGAAGAACTTGAGATTTGGAAGTAGATGGACAATGGAGGGCAAGACTAGGTTAAGAGTAACAGAGATTTAGGCTTACTGATAATGAAAAACTTATGACCTTAGGCTAAAGCCTCATCAAGTGGGAAGATTCAAGGAGAGTTCAAGGAGGCTGCCAGAGCTGTACCCCATCATTGGCAGATTCTATTTCTGCCCAGTTTCCTAGAGGAAAGTGAAAGTGAATGGAATACACAAATTCATGCTATGTGAAGTCAGAATTATGTAAAATGTGGTAATTTTTCCAGTCCAATGGAAATATGCAGTGTGAATTTACATAATTCCCCAACTTCATGAGATTCATTATTCTCACCAATCAGGACCTAGCTATAGTTAGGTGGAAGGAAAGCTTAGTCAGAGCTCAGGCAAAAGAAGCACCTGAGAGAAAGAGAGGATAACAAAATCATTTAAGACCAGTTCTCTCTCCTGTTTTTTCAGGTGAGAGACCTGGGTCAGTCAATCATACATCCTTCTATTTAAGGGCACTGAAAACTGTGTGCAGCAAGGAAGAAGGTGTAATGTAATACCAAAAGAAGGCAACTTCCCAGGTTCAAAATACCAGCATAGGTGCTCTCTATTTTATTCAGTGACAAACCAAGAACAGAGAAGATCAAAACATGACATCATTCAAAATACAGCATTTACTAAGTGTGATTAAATAATCTCCAAGTACTACCGCACCCCAGGATCTTCCAATCATTCAATCAATTACAAAGTCCCTGTTCTAAATACTACTCCACCCCTAGGCTATACCTTAATTAAGTCCACCACAAAACCCCTCTTCTCAAATGGAGATTAGTTTCCAAACATAGGTAAAGTACCTTCATTTGTCAATCACAGAGCACAATAAGGTCAAAAGTTCCCCACCTCCTGGATCACAATTAAATCTACCCCAGAGTTACATCAAGTTTAAACACAGCACTTAATACCCAAATGGAGGTCTTTTCTTCATCTTGACACGAGGCAAGTTCTCAGCAATCTTAGTTCCTGGAGAGACAAGGCTTAGCAAGGCCATAAGATACATTGCCAGTCCCTTCATGAATTTATCCTCTGTCTGTAGAACAGCCCTAGAACCCCTGAACACATTAGCAAAGCCCTCTCCCAGGATTTCTGTAAACATACAACAAGAAAATCCTTCTTCAGGGCTTCTGAACCAACAGAAAGGCTCCCAGACCCCTGCAACAACAGCACTGTCCCTCACCAGTGGACAGTATTCACTCTTTGTCTGCAGGACAGTCTCAGGGTTTCTTAGCGAACAGCCAGGTTCCAGGACTTCTTCAACAAAAGGACTGTCTTTCACCAGTGGACAAATCTGGCAAAACAACATCAAAACAGACAGACAAAGTACCAGCAAAACATCCATGTCTCCTCAGTCCTTGGCAGCTCAGGGGGCAGGTCTCAAAAGTCCAGGGCAATTCAAAGCGGCCACCAGCAATTCTCTTAGTCTCTCTCTCTTCACGATGTGCTGCTTCCAAAAAGATCTTCCGCCTCTCTCTAGTGTCTCTCCAAATCAACGTCACCAGCTCCTCCCAATTCAGGACTTTCTTTTCACATCAACAAGCCCATCCCACAGGTGGGATTAACAAACTCTGGGTTTTAACACAATCAATTTGAAAACCAAGCCAATACAGGGGAATCTTTAATTGCCATTACTATCACAGAAGGGTGAATAAAGGAGTGAGCAGTAAACTCACAAAGGATTTCAAGAGAAAGTTTGAAATGTCAAAAATCTGCCTTGGTAGAACTGAAAATTTACAGAACCTCAGAAATATCTGAAAACAAAAACTTGAAGCTTGGGACAGTGCCCCCTCCACCCTAGTAGGATAGTTCATTTTTTACATAAAATTGAAGTCAAGAAATGTGCTGGAAAATGAGAAATCCAACCCCCCCCCCCAGACAAAAAGAACTTTACCATAGAAACTGGTGACAGGGAAGATCAAAACCCAAACTCAGAGGAAGATAACAATGTCAAAAGAACTACATTCTGCGTCTCAAAGAAATGTGGCAATGGGTCTCAGGTGCAAATCTTTCAGATTCCTAAAAGAGCTTAAAAATGATTTCAAAAATCAATTAAAAGAGAGAGGAAAGATTGGGAAAATAAATGACAGTGATGCAAGAAAATGCAAGAAAGGAAGCATGAAAAGGACTGAAGAAAATAATATCTTAAAAAATAGAATATGACAAAATTATGAGGCATGCAAATCCAAAAATCCACTGAAGATAACTCCTCAAAAAGTAAAATTGGCCAAATGGAAAAGGAGGTACTCAAGAAAGAAAATAATTAAAAAAAATAGAATTGTGCAAGAAGAAGCTAATAACTCCATGAGATAGCAAGACACAATAAAAAAAATTAAAAAAATACAAAAAAAATTTCACTGGAAAACTAACTGACCTGGAAAACAGTTTGAGAAAACATAATTTAAGGATTATTAGACAACCTGAAAGTCATGATGAAAAAAATTGCCTAAACATCATCTTCCAAGAAATTTTAAAGAAAAATTGTCCTGATATCCTGGAAGTAGAAGATAAAAGAGTAATTGAAAGAATCTATGAATCACCTCCTAAAAGAGATCCCTAAAAGAAAACTCCCAGGAATGTTATAGTCAAATCCTAGAGCTCCTAAATCAAGGAGAATAACATTACAGCAGCCAGAAAGGTGGAAAAAAGCAAATATCATAGAGCCAGTCAAGAGTTAGCAAATTCTACATTAAATTATCAGAGGTCTGGTAATATGATATTCTGGAGGACAAAAAGCAAGAATTACAACCAAGAATAACCTACCCAATAAAACAGTATAATTCTTCAGGTGGGAAATGCATATTTAATGAAATAAAGGATTTTCAAGCATTCCTGACGTAAAGATTAGAATGAAAAAAAAATTTGATTTTCAAATACAAGAGAAGCATAATAAGGTAAACAGGAAAGAGACATCCTAAGTAAAGTCCATAAGATTAAACTGTTTACATTCCTACATGGAAGATAACAACTGTCAACCCTTAGAACTTTATCATTTTTAGGTGACTTCGAAGAGTATACATAGAAATGATGGGGTAGAGGCTCTGGGAAACCCCTTGAATTCTGATTGAACCTTCTTACTTGATGAGGCATTTGTGAAAGGCCATAAACCTTCATTATCCTGGGCCCAAATCTCTGTTACTCTTAGCCTACCCTAGCCATCCCCTGTCTAGCTACTTCCCACCCTTGATCCTATCAATACATATATATACCCAAATCTGTTACCCTTAAACTAGCCTAGCCCTCCATTGTCTGTCATCCCCACGTAGCCTTCAACTATTTTCCACCCTTCACCTCATTACTAGAGTCTGACCTCAGTCCCCTCAAGGTCCTACTCAGACTCCTCCTCAAGACCCTCCATAAACCCTTCCTTTATACCACCCATAAATCCTCCCACACTCTTTTTGTATTTAAGATGCATCTTGCCTCCATGATGGGGCTGAGAGTTCAATCTAGTTCAGACTCATTCTGTTTCAGATTATTCTGGCATGTTTGTCAATACAAATTTAACATATATTGAATCTCCTTAAGAGTCTACCCATTAAGGTGAATTTTGAACTTTGCTTTACTTTGACTGAAAGACATGAGTTAAATTCATTTGGCAGGACCTGGTGTTTTGATATTTTGAGGTCTCAAGTACCCCTAAACCTCAATAGACACAGTCATGGGTATGAGTTGATTATGATGGGATGATATAAAAAATAAAATTAAAGGGTGAGAAAGAGGGATGAAACTAGAGAAAGTGGGAGAGGTAGAATGTGATGAATTATTTGACATAAAAGACGTGTGAAAGAACTTTTAAAATAGAAGGGAAGATGGTAGGGTTGTAGGTAGTACTTGAGCTTTACTCTCATCAGAAGTGGCTCAAATAGGGAATAACATTCCCACTCAGTTTTGTTATAGAAATCTATTTTAATTGACTGTAAAGTAGAAAGAAGGAATAAGAGAAGGGAGAACTGATAGAAGGGACTGTAGAATTGGCAAGACAGTTGTCAGAAGCAAAACACTTTTGAGGAAAGATAGGGTGAAAGGGGAGGAGGAGGAGGATGATAAATGGGATAAAGGTAGAATAGAAGGAAATATATAGCTATTAATGATAACTATGAATGTGAATGGGATGAAGTCCCATGGAACAGAAGGGGATAACAGAATAATGATAATATAAGCAAATTAGGGGAATGTGGAAGAATTTGTCAGACCTATGAATAAGGGAAGAATTTATGACCAAGGAAGAGATAGAAAGCATTATATTATTTAATATTAAAAGGATAAATTTGATCACATTAAATTTAAGTTTTTCAAAAACAAAACTAATGCTTCCAGGATTAGAAAGAAAGCAGAAAACTGGCAATTTTCTTTACAACTTTCTCTGACAAAAGCCTCATTTCTCAAATATGTAGAAAACTGTGCTTAATTTATAAGAATACAAGTCATTCTCCAATCAATAAATGGTCAAATGATATGAACAGGCAGTTTTCAGAATAAGAAATCAAATCTTTCTATAGTCATCAAAAATACTCAAAATCACTATTGGTCAGAGAAATACATATTAAAATAACTGTCATGTACTACCTCACACTCATCAGATTGTCTAATATAAAAAGAAAAAGAAAATGACACATTTTGAAGGACATGTGGGAAAATTGGGACATCAATGTGCTATTGGAGGAATGTGGACTGATCCAACCATTCTAGAAAACAATTTGGAACTATGCTCCAAAATCTATAGAATGATAGAATGGCACATACCCTTTAACTTGGCAATACAATCATTAGATCTGTATCCCAAAGAGATTAAACAACCCCCCCCCCTTATTTAGAAAAATATTTTGAGCAGCTCTTTTAATGATGGTAAAGAATTGGAAATTGAGGTGATGCCCTTAAGTTGGGGAATGACTGAACAATGTTGGGGCATATGATTGTGATGAAATACTATTGTTTTATAAGAGATGATGAGCAGGATTCTATCAGAAAAACCTGGAAAGACTTACACAAACTCATGGAAAGTGAAATACTAGAACCAGGATAACATCGTACACTGTAACACGAGTCTTGTAAGATGAGCCAATGTGAATAACTAAGTTATTCTTAACAATACAGTGATCTAAGAAAATTAAAAAATAGTCATGATGAAAAATGCTACCCACCCCCAGAGAAAGAACTAATGTAGTCTGAATGCAAATACATGCACACACACATATACATACACACACACACACATATATATTTCTTGTTTTCTTTCTTGTTTCTTGTTCTATTTTTATTGTTTTTTTATTGCTCTGTCTTTTCTTTTACATTGTGACTCTTGGAAATATGTTTTGCATGAATGTATAACTCACTGAAAATTGCTTGCTTTCTTAATGAGGGTGGAAGGGAGAGAGGAAGAGAATTTAGTGTTAAAATTATTTTAAAAATATAGCAATTGCTTTTGAATGTAATTGGAAAAAATATTGTAAAGGGCAAAAATTAAAAAAAAAATAACACACACATACAAACTGTGCAAGCACAGCACAAGCTCTGGCACATTATCAGAAAAGATAGAGAACCAACAATATAGTGTCTTTCATCCAAGGATCACCTTTGGCTTTGTTTGATCTCTGTCCCTGACTTTCTTCAAATGATAGCTAAAATCTCCCTTTTTATGGGAAAGTAATTGCTTTTCACCACTGTTTATCTAAATTTTATCCTGTATATAGACTCTTAACACATAGTTGTCTGCACGTTGTCTCCCCCATTAGACAGTGAACTCATTGATACCATATATATGCCTTTCTTTGTATCTTTGGTCTGGCAGATAGTAAATACTCAATAAATGATTGTTGATGGACCACCTGATGATTTGCATTAGGATCTCATATTTTTCAGTCTCATTGACGGCAGAAGCTCCTCTGATAAGATGTGCTGGGTTTTTAATTCACTTGAAGGAAGTACCTGCTATGCTAAAGTCATAGATAACTGGCACATTCATGAATGTCCCAATGTAACCTTAGTGATGGAAATTTTCACTTTTCAAATTACTGCTTGCATTATATGTATGTACATGTAGTATGTATATAATATACTTTTCCCCTACTCACTTAGAGTGAGGTAATGCCCATTCAGTGAATGGACCTCTTTAAGAAGTGAGAATTAAAGGGATGGCCCCTTTAATTAGAAAAAAAAAATAAAGCTGGGAGGGGAAAATCCTCAGGGTTGCTATTCCAAAGAGAAATAGTGACCACTGACATTCACTCTAAGCTAGGAGGGCCCAAAATAGAGTAATTAAGTGGAACTTGGGCTGGGGCCTATTGTGGTTAAATCTATAAGCTTCAGAGTGAACTGGATTGAAGGTTTTGGGAAAGGAAAGAAGGAAGGAAATAATCTAGCCTGTAAATCCCAAGTTCACTGGGCAGCTGCCTGAATGGGCACCTAGCAAGTTGGGTAACTCAGCTTGTCCTCTTCCTCTCCCTCTCCCTTTCCCCAACCCTCTCCTTCTCCTTCTCTCCTAAAAAAAGTAAATTTTGATGACCAGAAGCTGCCCACTTAACTTGGGGTTTACTGGCTAGATTTCTTTTTTCCTTCCTTCCTTCCTTCCTTCCTTCCTTCCTTCCTTCCTTCCTTCCTTCCTTCCTTCTTTCCTTCCTTCCTTCATTTCTTCCTTCCTTCCACAAAATCTTAAACCCAATTCACTCTGAAGCTCTTAGATTGGACCACAATAGGTCCCTGCACAAGCTCCCCTTCATGGCTATATTTTGGCCCCTCCTTGCTTAGAGTGAATGTCAATGGTCACTGTTTCTCTTTGAAACAGAAGCCCTGAGGGTCTTCCCCTTCCAGATTGATTTTTTTCTTTTTTTTTCTAAGTAACTTGACTCACTTTGGAAAGAGGTCTATTCACTGAATGCGCTTTATCTCACTATCAGTGAGTAGGGGAAAAGGCCTGGAAAGAGCAGGGTCCCCCATTCTATCCTGGGTCATCTCCAGTCATCCTGATCAATGTCTGGCCACTCATCCTGATGAATGTCTGGCCACTGGACTCAAATGGCTCTAGAGGAAAAAGTGAGGCTGGTGACCTTGCAAAGCTCTGCTTCACTCAAATCAAAGTCAACTGCAAGTCATGTCATTATTAACCTGATGCCATGGTCCTCTTCAAAAATGAAGGACAAACACAGCATAATAATATAATATAAGCACATATATCTATGTATATACACATGTATCAATATGCACCTATATAAATATATGCATATAATTATGGATGTGCATTAAATATGAACTACCATATATAGATATCATATACAAAAGTTATAGATTTTAGCTTATAAAACAGTGAAGCAAACAAAAATTCACAATTCTAAATAATGTTAAGGTTAGCAAATGCTTTCTACATAATTATTGTATGAGGAAATATAAACCATACACACATACATACACACATATCTGTGTGTACATATATATAGCATAGTATGTAGTATATATAAAATTATTATTATTCCCACTTTACAAATGGGAAAACTGAGCCTTGGGAGGGTGACTTACCTGTGAATACAATTAGTGTTTAATATGAAATTTGAACCAGGCCTCCTGACTAGCTTTTGCTGTCTCTCAGAAGAGATGATATAGATTAACTGACTTCATGAGCTGTTGATATAGAATATGATCTCATATGACAGATTTCATGAGTATCTACTCTAAATTCATCTATGAATGTGAAATGCCATCATAATCATCAAGAGTCGTTCTGGCTATAACCAGTGACCTGGAAGACAGCTCCTGTTTTATGACTTTTTTAACACTTGGTCAGTGACATAACATCAAGATAATTGAAATGAGTTATTCCTTAGTGATGTAGAATAAAAACTCTGTCCAAGACATGAGAAGACCTAGTTTCCAATCCTTATCCCAAAAATATCTGACATAATCCAGTCTTTGTGTATTGCTTTGTAGTTTTGAAATGGGAAAATATATACAAGTATATGTATACATGCATGTGTTTGTACACATGTGCATATACATATAGGGGTGTGTGTGTGTGTGTGTGTGTTTATCTTACCCAGCTCATAAGAAAATTGGGAAGACAAAATAAGAAAAATGCATGTGGACAATTGTTTGGGGAAAGGAAGCTACTGTATGCAAATACAGCGTATTGTTTTATTCAGCTTGTTATCTCTGGTGTGCAGTGTGTAATTTAGTGAGCTTTAAAATTAAACGTTCTTTCTTTTCACACTCAAAATAACAGTATTCTGTGCATTGAAAGGCCACATGGTAATTGTTCAAATACAGTGGCCCCAGCTAATGCATTTGCTATCAACACTAGATTTAGGCAAACTCATTTTAGATTTCAAAATGTCATTTCAATTTACTTCCACTATATTCCAAATTATGTAGAGAAAAAGATATTTGGTTTGCTTAGACAGCAGGTCATTGGAATCAGAAAGCTCTCTTTGAAAAGTAAAAAAAAAATTTTTTTTGCATTCTGAGATCAAAATACCTTTTATCAGAATATATTATGCAGAGCAGTGATTAGAATCTTTAGTACTTACCTTCTGGGTAAAGGGTAACAAAGATGAACAAGAAGGGAGGAGTCATTAATGTTTAAAGATGTCACTAGTTGATGGGTTTTTTTATTTTTCTTTGTAATATTCCCTGAAGTCATTAGCTAATTAATTAATAGCTGTGTGGTACCATGGATAAAGTGTTGGCCTGAAGATTCATCTTTCTGAGATCACATCTAGCCTCAGACATTTACTAGTTGTGTTATCATGGGCAAGTCACTTATCCTTATTTGCCTCAAGTTCCTCATCTGTAAAATGAGCTGGAAAAGGAATGGCAAACCACTCCAGTATCTTTGCCAAAAAAAAAAAAAACTCAAATGGAGTCACAGAGTCAGACATGACTCAACAATAGTTAAGACTCAGAAGTCCATCAAAGAATAACACCTAGTAAAGGAGTGAGCCAACTACATTCAGTGGTTCCTCAAAGAATGGTACTAATGTTTATGATAACAAAAATCAACAATTTCATTTATACAGCACTTTAGATTATAAAGCTCTTTATATATACTCTAATTTTCTTTTTACCACTACTCTCATGAAATAGAGGATGGATTTCATTCCTTAAGCTATCTATCTAATCTATCTCCGTGCCTCTCTATCTATATCTATACACACTCAATCATAAGTACACATATGTTATACATAATATAAACATATATGATACATGTTTGTATAGAAATAAAAGTTACTAATAAACCACATGACTGAGAATGCATAAATATAGATTGATAGGTAATAGAGATCTCTGTATTATCTGACAGATCCTCTCTCTTTCCTCTCTCTCAGTGTTTCTATCTCTCTTTGTCTCTTTCTTTCTTTCTCTCTCTCTCTCTATGTATCTCTCTGCCTCCCTCTCTCTCTCTTATCAATAGTCACTAGGGACTATTGCAGTCACCTAGACTGGTGGCATAATTAATAGAGTGTTGGACTTAGAAATACATGGGTTTAAATGCTTTCTCAAACACTTACTAGTTATAAGACCCTGACAGTCATTTAATTTTCTCAGCTTCTATTTCCTCAACTGGAAAATGAAAATGCTATCCTAGCACTTATCTGTCTCACATGGTTGTTATGAAGACCAAATGAGAGCATGTAAACACTCCAAGTACTATATAAATGACAGGTAGCAGTGATAGTGGTAGCAGTAGCAATGATAGTTAAAAAAAAAATTAAGTTGCATCTACTCAACTATTACATAAATTAATTCAGTAATCTACCCAAATTCATAGTATTTATAAATGGTTTGAAGCATGGAGATTAACTAGCCTAAATTTTCTATATTGTTATTGAGGAAATTGAATCTCAGAGAGTTTACGGGATTTTGTCATATAAATAAATGACCTCCAAGCATATGACAGTCATATTTCATTCCAGATCTGACATGAAATTGGTATGGGTATCTGTGTGTGTTTCTTCATACAACTTCATACTATGTACTATTTCCTACTGGAAATATATTCCATTACTACTGGGAAGGAAATCCCTTCCAAATGCTTACTGTAAAGATATTATGTCCTTGTCTTGGGCAATATCTTTGTTCCCTAACAATGAATGCTGCTTCTGACATTCTGTAGACTCTTATTTTCTTCCCTTTATCAAATGTGAGAGAGATTTTGAAATTTAAAAAAAAAACGTTATGGACATCTAAGTGAAAGGACACTAAATATAGCAAAATTAAAGAACAAAGAATCAATGTTATAGGACTTAGAAACATTATCTTAAGATTTGTCTCTATTGTATTTCATTAAATATTCCACAATTGTGTTATATTAAATAATATTAATTAAAAATAATTAAAAATTGAATTCCAGATTCTTTCTCCCTTTCACACTTTCCAAACTGAGAAGGCAAGGAATATTATATCAATTTTACATGTGAAGTCCTGAAAAACATTTCCATGTTAGCCATGTTAAAAAAAAAAAGAAAGAAAATGAAGGAAATAAAAAAAAATTATGCTTCAATCTTCACTCAGAATTCATCAGCTCTCTCTCTGGAGGTGGATGACATCTTTTCATCATTGATCCTTTGGAATATTTTTAGATTGTTGTTTTGATCAGAGTAAACAAATATTACAGGCTGATCATATAACATTGTTTCTCTTCAATTTTTTTCTTTCAGTTCACATAAATCTTCCCAGGTTTTTCTAAGACCATCCTATATAGTACACTTCTTATAGTACAATAATATTAAATTGCATTCCCAAAATTGATGGCCATTTCCTGTATTTCTAAATCTTTGCCAAGACAAAAAGAGCTACTACAAATATTTTTATACAAATTTGTCCTTTTATCTCTTTGGGTTACAGAATTGCCAGTGGTATTGCTGGGTTAAATGGTATGCACTGTCTCATAGGCCCTTGGTTATAATTCCAAATTGTTCCCTAGAATAGTTGTACTAATTCACAACTCCATCAATAATGCTTTAGGGACCCAATTTTTCTCTATTTCCTTCAGCATTTATCATTTTCCTTTTCTGTCATATTAATCAATCTAAGAAGTGTAAAGTATATCTTAATATGTATTTCTGAAACCCATAATGATTTAAAGAATTTTTATTCGACTATTTATAAAATTATTCTTCTGAAAACTGCCTCTTATTATTTGAACATTTGCCAATTGTGAAATGTTTTTTTAAATAGAAATTTGACTCAGTTCTTTCTATAATTGAGAAAAGAGGACTTTATCAGAGAAACATGTATAAAATTTTATTTGCTTTTTTTTGCTTTTCTTCTAATTTTGGTTTCATTGGTTTTGTCTATGCAAAAAAAATAATTTTAATTATATACAATAAAATTATTCATTTTACTTTCTTTCATCTCTTCTTTGGTAATAAATGCTTCCCTTATCAACACATATGGGAAGGTAAATTGTTTCATGTTACCCTAAATTATTTATGATATTTCTCTTTGTGCTTAAAACATTTATCCATTGTGACCTTATTTTGGTATTGAGGGTGAGATACTGGTTTATGCCCAGTTTCTGCTACACTGCTTTCCAATTATCCCAACATTTTTTAAAATGGTTAGTTCTTGTCCCCAAAGCTAGAATTTGTGAGTTTATTTTTTAAACAATAGATTTCCATGATAATTTACTACTGGTCTGTTAAATTTTTTCCACTTGTGATCTCTTCAGCACTTCAGAAACTCTGGGTTGCAAACCACAGTTTAAGAAGCACTGTTTACTTATTCTATTGCACTGATCTACCATTTCTTGCCAATATCAGACTTTTTAGTAATTTGTACTATAGTTTAAAATTTATTTTCCCTGGAACACTTCTTAATTTTGTTTTTATTGTTTCCTTTGATATTCCTTATTTCAGTTCTTTCATATGAATTTTGTTATTGTCTGTTTCTACCTTTATAAAAATTTCTTTGGAACTTTGTTATGGTACTTAATAGGTAAAATAATTTATATAGAAATGCTATTTTTTTTAAGCAATCAGGTTTAAGTAACTTGCTCAAGGTTACATGGCCAGTTATTTCTGGGTGTGGTGCTAAGTATCTGAGCTTGGATTTGAACTCCAGGTCATCCCGACACTGGAGCCGGTGTTCTTACTTGCTGAGCCATCTGGTCACCCCTAGAAATGCTATTTTTATGATATTGACTTGTCTTACAAGTAATTAATATTTGTCCAGTTGTTTAGACTTATCACCTGTGTGAAAAATGTTTTGGAAGGTTGTTCATATAGTCCGTGGTTTTACCTTATCAGCTACAATCCTAAGTATGTAATCTTGTCTGCAGCAAATTTAAGTAGAATTTCTATTTCTCTTCCTCCTGGATTTTGTTGATAGTATATAGAAATGATGATGATTTGTGTGGATTTATTTCATCAACTTTGCTAAAGAAGTTGTTTCAAATTTTTTTTTTGTTTATTCTCTAGGGTTTTCTAAGTATATCATATTATTTGCAAAGATTGATAATTTTCTTTCTTTATTACTATTTTTATTCTTTCTCTTTCCTTTTGTTCTCTGTGAATAAAATATTCTAATACAATATTGAATAATAGAGGGGTGGCCAGGTAGCACAGCAAGTAAGAGCACAGGCTCCACTGTTGGGATGATTTGTGGATCGAATCTGGGCTTAGACTCTTAGCACCCACCCAGAAACACCTGGCCATGTAACCCTGAGCAAGTTACTTAACCCCAATTGCTTAGGGGTGGCCAGGTGGCTCAGCAAGTAACAGCATCAGCTCCAGTGTCGGGATGACCTTGGTTCAAATCTGGGCTCAGATACTTAGCACCACACCCAGAAATAACTGGCCGTGTAACCTTGAGCAAGTTACTTAACCCCGATTGCTTAAAAAATATATATATTGAATAATAGAGGTAATAATGGCTAACCTTGCTTCACTACTTAATTTCATACCCATTACAGATACTTGTTCTTGTTCTTATATAGACGCTACTTACAATTTTAAGAAAGGCTCCATTTATTCCTTTACTTTAATGTGTTTTAATAAGAATAGGTATTGTATTTTATCAAAAGTTTTCTCTGCATTTATTGGGAAAATTAAATGACTGCTGTGTTGTTGTTTTAATTTATATGATTCATTATGCTTATAATTTTCTTAAATGGCACCAACTCTGAATTCCTTGAATCAATTTCACCTTGTACAATGTTTGATCTTTGTGATATACTGCTGTAATCTCCTTGCAGGTATTTTGTTTTAAATTTTTTTGTAACAATATTCATTAGGGAAATTGATCTATAATAGTATTTCTCTTTTTATTCTCTATCTTAGTTATATAAACCATATCTATATCATAAAAAGGAATTTGGTAGGAATACTTTTTTAATGTATTTTTCAACTTGTTTATATGATATTGGGATTGTTTCTTAAATGTATGGAAGAATTCAATTGTAAATCTATATGGTCCTGCAAATGCACACATATGTATATGTATGCATGTATGTATATGTATGTATACATATATAAATAGATACACACATGAATATTCACCAACTAGCTTTAAGTAGTTTGCTGAGTTAAAAAGAGTTGATGAAAACATCTCTTTAATAATTCTGACTTACTCTTCTATAAGTATATAGAGAATCCAAGGGAAAGTGCACTTAAGCATAGAGATTATATGTAGTACAGAGATAACATAGTTCCTGATAGCTGGAAGAAGTTCCCCTGATGGATGGTGAATCTGTCTTAATCTGTCCTTGTCTCGATGTAGACATGAAGCAAGTAGGAATAGAGTTGGTCAGGTCTCTCTTCTCCATGCCCCATGTAGTTTCTTTTTAGATTTCTGCTAGAAAATCATGATTATTACAACCTCAAGAATGAATCTTTTCTTACTTAGATGGTGCATTTATAGATGGCAGCACACACACAGAGATACACACACACACATTCATGTGGTGCAGTGCAAAAAGGGCTGACTTGGAATCAGAAATACTTGAGCTTGAATCCAGGATCCAATAATTACTGGATGTGTGACCTTGGGTAAATCACTTAAAGTAAAAGCTCTGTTCCTCAGTCTCCTTATTTGTAAAAAGTGGATCATAATAGAACCTACCTTCAAGGATTTTTGTGAGGGTCAAATGTGATAACATACTAAAGTGATTTTCCTAAAGCATATGTCTAATCATGTCACACACATTCCACACTAAATAAACTCCAGTGACTTCTTATTGCCTCAAAAATCAACTATATAATGCGCTATTTAGCATTCAAAACCCATTTTACCCTAGCCCCAGCCCTGCTACCTTTCATTCTTTTTTTTTTTTTAATTTTTTGGCAATCAGGGTTAAGTAACTTGCTCAAGGTTACACGGCCAGGTGTTTCTGGGTGGGTGCCAAGTGTCTGAGCCCAGGATTCGATCTCCAGGTCTTCTCAACACTGGAGCCAGTGCTCTTACTCACTGTGCTACCTGGCCGCCTCACCTTTCATTCTTCTTATACCTTATACCCATCTACTCTTTGATTCAGTGACACTTGCCTCTTGGGTTTTCCACAAACACAATACTCTATCTCTCAGATTTAGGATCTTTCTCTGGCTATGACCAAAGCCTGGAACACTTCTTCTTTTTCTTCAACTACTGACTTCCCTAGCTTCTTTTAAGTCTCACCTAAAATCTCATTTCTATGGGAACTCTTCCTAAACCCCTGTTAAGTCCAGTGCCTTTCATATGTTAATTATTGTTAATTTTTTCCTGTATATATTTGTTTTTATTTTGTCTTCCTCATTAGATTGTAACCTTCTAGATGTCAGGATTGTCTTTTGCCTCTTTGTATCCCCAGCAACTAGCATTGTGACTGGCACATAATAAGTGCTTAATAAATGTTTATTAATTGATTAAAGCCCTTTGCAAACCTTCATGCATTATAAAAATATAAGTTATCATCATCATTTTCATCACCTTCTTTATCATAACCATCATTAAAAACTCATGGACCATAGGCAATTTGATTTGGCCTATGATGTTTGTACCAAGTCATTTTACTTCTAAGGACTTTTAGCACCTAGTCTAAGGCCTATGAATGAAATTGATTAGTTGAGCATTTTACTATATACTTTAAGTAGGACAGGATTGAGTAAATCAATGTACTCATCCTCATTCAGGTATAACAATTCAACAAGAGAGAAGGGTAAATGTGGGGGGAATTTGGGAATATAAAGTTTGAAATGTTAAGCTAGCATCAGATTGTCCTTGAAGTTCAGATAGCTAAGAAGCCAAGACTTTATGATATAGGTATTAAGGAGTCAACAAAGCTTTCAAATAGGGGCATAAAGAATTTAATTATTTAGGAAAATTAGGTCAATTCTTCATTCGGGAAACAAATGATGAAAGAGGCATTTCTTTAACTATTGAAGAGAATTTGATACTTACTGAATTACTTGAAGTACTTCTGGAGATAGAGCAACTGGGTTCTATAACTGTTATTTTTATTATTTTTTTTAATTTTTAATTTTTTGCTTTTTGGAGGGCAGTTGGGGTTAAATGACTTGCCTAAGGTCACATGGGCTTTTTGTGTGTGTATGTGTATGTTAAGTGTCTGAGGCCAGATTTGACGTCAGGTCCTCCTGATTCCAGGGCCGGTGCTATTTTCACTGTGCCACCTAATCGCCCCAATTGTCGGTTTTATTAAAAAAAAAAAAATTCACGTTTCTAAGCAGTAGGCTGTCCAGAGAGTCATCATAGTAAATTTCTTTACTATATCCTTTTTCTTGAGGAATTAAGAGCATTGATCTCCAGTATGTACCGTTGCTTAGTCTTATGATCTCTTCCATTTTTATTACTACATAGATTGTAGGAAAAGCCAATTACTAAACTATTGTTATTGAATATCGTCTTTTTATGGAAGAGTTAGTGAGTTTCAGAAACCTGAAAATTAATTTCCCTTAACATACATCACACACACATATACACAAAGAGAGATGGTAGTACACAGTGGAATTTTATTTTCTCTGGGGTAAAATAGTATGCTAATGAGGTAAAAGTGATAGTTACAATTCCTAAGAAACCAGTTAGGGAACAGCCAGGTGGCTCAATGAATAGAGCATTGACCCTGGAGTCAGGAGGACCTGAGTTCAAATCCAGCCTCAGATACTTAACAGTTACTAGCTGTGTGACGTGGGGTAAGTCACTTAATCCCAATATCCTTGGCTTCCTCCCTCCAAAAAAGAAGCCAGTTGGGTTCTTTGACCCAAAAACACCAGCTTCATTCTTTCCCCAAGGTAGCTATCCCGAAAATTTGTGACCTTGCTCACAATGAAGAAAGGGCCAGAGAACCTGAATGGTTCAATGCAAATTGGCACCAATACTAATGGGAGATTTTAAAGTACGTGGCCTTTTGTCAGTAACATAGAATTTTTATATGAATAAAAATTTATTTTCTTTCTTTTCCTTCCTTTCTTCCTTCCTTCCTTCATTTTTTCTTTTTCTTCCTTTCTCTTCCTTCCTTCCTTCCTCCCTCCCTCCCTTTCTGTCTTCCTTCTTTTTTCTTTCTTTCTTTCTTTCTTTCTTTCTTTCTTTCTTTCTTTCTTTCTTTC
>NW_027187336.1:4677459-4677837 GCF_028583685.1 Petaurus breviceps papuanus
TTCTTTCTTTCTTTCTTTCTTTCTTTCTTTCTTTCTTTCTTTCTTTCCTTCCTTCCTTCATTCCTTCTTAACTTTCTCCTTCTCTTCCTCCCTCCCTCCTTCCTTATTTTATCTTTCTTCCTTGTTTTCTTCCTCTTTTTATGCCTCCCTTTTCTTCTTCTGTTTCTTCCTTCTTTCATCCCTCATCCTTCCATTTCTTCCTTTCATTCCTCCCTCCTTTTTTCTATCTCATTTTCTTTCCTTCCTTCTTTCCTTCCTTCCTTTCTCCTTTCTTTCTTTTTTCATTCCTTCCTAAATTCATCCTTCTCTCCCTCCCTCCTTCCTCCCTCTTTTTCTCTTTCTTCATTTCTTTGTTTCATCCTTCCTTCCTCCCTCCCT
>NW_027187336.1:4677847-4686069 GCF_028583685.1 Petaurus breviceps papuanus
TCCTTTCTTTCTTTCTTTCTTTCTTTCTTTCTTTCTTTCTTTCTTTCCTTCTTTCTTTCTTTCCTTCTTTCTTTCTCCATTTAGTCCAATACTTGAATTTTTATACATGACAAAATTTAGATTCAGAGAGATTACAAATTTTATCCCAAATCATAGTAGCAGAAGCTATCTATGAATCCAGATCTGACTTCAAATCTAGAATACTTTTGACTGTTTAATCATGCCTTAAACTACTGGGCAAGTATATGTGTCCTTATCATGTTGAATTTAAAGAAAGCTCCCTTTTTGTGGGAGGGGGAGAAATAAGGTCTTATAGTTTATTATTCTGCTATTTATCATAAGTTAGTGTCAGTAGTATTCAATGTTTCTGATCTATTTCTGTAACAGTTTAAAGTGGTCTCTATTTACATAAGATAAAATTGTGCAAGATACATATAATATTTTAACCCTTGTTTCAGTCATTTTTCCACTTAATCATATTTTATTTTTTCCAATTATATGTAAAGATAGTTTTCAACATTCACTTTTATAAAATTTTGAGCTACATTTTTTTCTCTCTCTCCCACTTGCTCCCATCTCAAGGCTACACATGTAAAATTTTATTAATCACATTTCAATATTTATCAGGTTGGGAAAGAAGAATAAGAATAAAAGAAAAAAAAACAAGAAAGGGAAAATAAAGAGAAAATAGTATGCTTTGATCTCTATTCAGACTCCACAGTTCTTTCTCTGGATTTAGATAACATTTTCCATCATGAGCCTTTTGGAATTGTCTTGATCACTGTATTGCTGAGAAGACTTAAATCTATCAAAGTTGATCATCACACAATGTTGCTCTTAATGTGTACAATGTTCTCTTGTTTCTGCTCACTTCACTCAGTATCAGTTCATGTAAGTCTTTTCAGGTTTTCTGAAATCAGTCTACTCTTCATTTCTTCTAGCACAGTAGAATTCCATTATCCTCATATACCACAACTTCTTCAGCCACTCCCCAAATGATAGTCATTACCTAATTTTCCAATTCTTTGCCATCATAAAAAGAACTTCTATAAGTATTTTTGTATATGTGGGTCCTTATTACTTTTTTATGATCTCTTTTGCATACAGATATTGTAGTGGTATTGCTGGACCAAGGGTAGGCCCAATTTTATCACCCTTTGGGGATAGTTCCAAATTGTTCTGCAGAATGGTTGGATCAATTCATAGCTCCAGCAACAATGCATCAGTGTTCTAATTTTCACACATATTCTCCAATATTTATTATTTTCCTTTTTTGTCATATTAGCCATTCAGATAGGTGTGAGGTGGCACTTCAGAGTTGTTTTAATTTGCATTTCTCTAATCAATAGCGATTTAGAGCATTTTATATGACTATAATTTCTTCATCTGAAAACTACCTATTTATGACCTTTGACCATTTATCATATGGATAATGTCATGTATTCTTGTAAATTTGATTCAGTTCTCTCTTGAAATTAGGGCTTCCTCAGAAACACTGGCTGAAAAAACAAAAAATATTTTCCAGCTCTCTGCTTCCCTTCTAATCTTGGTTGCATTGGCTTTGTTTGTACACACAAAAATAATTCAATGTAATAAAATTATCCATTTTGTATTTCATAATGCTCTCTATCTCTGTTTGGTTATAAATCCTTCCCTTCCAAATAGATCTATAGATAACTTATTCCTTGCTTTCCTAATTTGCTTATGGTATTATCCTTTATGTCTAAATAATGTACCCATTTTGAACTTGTCTTGGTATACAGTGCAAGATGTTGATCCATAAATAGTTTCTATCATATTATTTTTTTTAATTTCCTCAGCATTCTTTGGGTCAAATTGTGAGTTCTTATCAGTCTTTGGATTTATCAATCAGTAGATTACTATAGTCATTGACTAATATGTCTTATATGCCTAACCTATTCCACTGACCCACCATTCTTTTTCTTAGCCAGTACCAAATAGTTTTGATGATTCCTGATTTATAATAAAGTTTTAGATCTGTTACAGATAGGCTGCCTCCCCTTGTATTTTTTTTTTTTCATTAATTCTCTTGCTATTCTTAACCTTTTGTTCTTTCAGATGAATTTGGTTATTTTTTTTCTAGCTCTATCAAATAAATTTTGGTAATTTGATTGGTATGCCACTGAATAAGTAAATTAGTTTAGTTAGAATTGTCATTTTATATTATTAGTTCAGCTTACCCATGAAGCAATTGATATATTTCCAATTATTTAGATCTTACTTTGTGTGAAGTTTTTTTTTTTAATTACATTCCTATAGTTTCTGGGTTTGTCTTGGCAAGTGGACTCCTGAATATTTTATATCATCTCTAGTTATTTTAAATAAAATTATTTAGCTTTTTATCTCTTGTTGCCAGATTTTGTTAGCAATATATAGAAATACTGATGATTTATGTGGGTTTATTTTATATTCTTCAACTTTGCTCAAGTTGTTAATTATTTCAATTAGTTATCAGTTGATTCTCTAGGATTCTCTAAGTATGCTTTCTTGTCATCTGCAAAGAGTGATAGGTTTTTTTTTTCATTGCCTGATCTAATTAGTTTTATTTCTTTTCCCTACCTCTTACTGCAAAAACTATCATTTCTAGAATATTATTGAATAACAATGGTGATAATGGATATCTTTGTTCCACCGCCAATTTTATTGGGAAAGGTTTTAGCTTTTCATCATTAGATATAATGTTTGCCAATGGTATTTAGATAGATACTACTTATCATTTTAAGGAAGATTTCACTTATTCCTATATTATCTAGTGTTTTTAATAGGAATGGGTGTTATATTTTGTCAAAAGCTTTTTCTGCACTTATTGAGATAACCATATGATTTCTGTCAGTTTTGTTATTGATATGGCCAATTATGTTAATAGTTTTCCTAATATTAAATCAGTCCTGCATTCCTGGTATAAATCCCTCCTGGCCCTAGTGTATTATCTTCATGATGCTTTGCTGTAACATTTTTGCTAATGTTTTATTTTAATTTAAGGGAAATTGGTCTATAATTTTCTCCTCTCTTTTGACTCTTCCCAGTTTAGGTATCACCACCATATTTGTAAAATTAAAAGAATTTGTTAGGACTCCTTCTTTGGCTATTTTTTCCCACATAATTTATACAGTATTGTTCTTTAAATTTTTGGTACAATTCACTTGTAAATCCATCTGGTACTGGTGATTTTTTTCTCAGACAGTTCATTGATGACTTGTTCAATTTCTTTTTCTGAAACGAAGTAACTTAAGTACTTTATTTCCTCTTCTGGTAATCTGAGAAATTTATATTTGTTGTTTTGTAAATATTCATCCACTTCACTTAGTTTATCAGATTCATTGCCATACAGTTTGACAAAATAGTTCATAATTATTGCTTTAATTTTTAAAAGTAAAATTAACCAAAGATTTATCTATTTTATTTTAAATAAAACCAGCTTTGTTTTATTTATTAATTCAATACTTATTATTTCAATTTTTAAAGTTTCTCCTTTGATTATTAGACTTTCTAATTTGATCTTTAATTGAGAAATTTTAATCAGTTCCTTTTTCTAGATTTTTTAGTGGTATGCCCAATTCATTGATCTTCTCTTTCTCCATTTCATTCATGTAAGAATTGAGAGATATAAAATTTCCCCTAAGAAATGTTATGGCTACCTCTCATAGGTTTTGTTATGTTGTCTCATTATTGTCATTCTCTTTGGTGTGAATATTTATTCTTTCCATGCTTTGTTGTGTGACCCACTCATACTTTAGGATTAAATTATTTAGTTTCCAATTCATTTTTAGTCTACCTTTCCATGGTCTTTTTTAACACATTTTTTTTATTGCATCACTGTCTGAAGAAATGCATTTAATATTTCTGCCTTTCTGCATGGTGTTGTGAGGTTTTTAGGTGCTAATAAATGGTCAATTTTTGTGTATGTGACATGTACCATGAGAAAAAAAAAACAACATCTATATTCCTTTCCATCCTCATTCTGTTTTCTCCGGAGGTATATCATATCTAACTTTTATAAAATTCTCTTGACCTCCTTAACTATTTTTTTAATGGTTAGTTTTATCCAGTTTTTAGAGGGGGAGATTGTTACCCCACTAGTATTATTTTGCTGTTTATTTCTTTCTGTAAGTCACTTCAGTTCTCCTCTAATAATTTGGATGCTATACCCCTTGGCAAATATATGTTTTATACTGACATTACTTCATCGTCTATGATACTTTTTAGCAAGATGCAGTTTCCATATTTATCTCTTTTAATTGGATCTATTTGTGTGTGTGTGTGTGTGTGTGTGTGTGTGTGTGCTTTTGTGGTGTCTGAAATCAGGATAACTTCTGCTTTTTGTTTTATTTCATATTTGCTTCACTTCAAACACAATATAGTCTGCTCCAGCTTTTTACCTTTACCATGTGTTTATCTCTCTGCTTCAAATGCATTTCTTATAAACAATTTATTGTAAGATTATGGGTTTTAATACATTCTATTATCTGCTTCCATTTTATGGGACAGTTCATACCATTCACATTCAGAATTATGATTACTGTTTCTTTCTCTCCATTCTATGCCCCATTTATACTTTTCTCTCTCTTTTAACACTTTCCCTTCTCATTTGTGTTTTGCTTTTGACCATTGCCTCCCTGAATATGTCCTCCCTTCTATAAGCTCCCCTCCCTTTTCTTTCCTCTTTCTCCTGCTACTTTCCTATATGATAAAATAGTTTTCTATACATAACCAAATGTATATGTTATTCCCTCTTTGAGTCAAATCCAAAGAGACTAATGTTCAAACAATGCTCACACCATCCCTTCTTTCCCTCAACTGTAATAGATCTTTTGTGACTCTTCATGTGATGTAATTTACCCTACAATGCCTTCTCCCTTTCCTCTTCTTCCAGGATAATCCTTTTTATACTCCTTAATTACTTTTTTAATATCCTCACACAAAATCAACTTAAACCCATATGCTCTTTCTATCTATACCCCTTATAACTACCCTAATAAAGATACAATTCCCAAGAGTTACAAGTATCATATATTCCCATGTAGGGATATAAACAGTTTAACCTTACTGAATAATATGTTTTTCCTCACTTTTTTCCTTTTTGTCTTTTTATGCTTTGCCTTGAGTCTTCTATTTGCAGATCAAATTTTGTGTTGAGCTCTGTTTTTGTTTTGTTTTGGTTTGGTTTTCTCCAGTCAGGAATGTTTGCATATCCCATGTTTCATTGAATATCCATCCTTTCCCCTGAAAGATTATGGTCAATTTTCTGGGTAGTTGATTCTTGGTTGTAATTCAAGCTCCTTTGACTTCCAGAATATTCTAGTCTAAGCCCTCTGATCCTTTAATATAGAATCTTATCAGTCCTGCGTAATCTTGCCTGTGGCTTCCTGATGTTTAGTTTTGTTTTTTTTCTTTCTGGCTGCTTGCAGTATTCTCTCCTTGACGTGATAATTATGGAATTTGCATATGATATTCCTTGGAGTTTTCTTTTTAGGAGGTCATCAGTGGAATCTTTCAATGACTATTTTACCCCCTGTTTCAGAACAGTTTTTCTTGATAATTTCTTCAAAGAATCTTTTTTTGGTCATAGTTTTCACTAATTTTAAAATTATCTTTTCTGGATTATTTTCTAGGTCAGTTGTTTTCCTAAAGAGGTATTTTACATTTTCTTCCATGTTTTTCATTCTTTTAGTGTTGTTGATTGATCAATTCTTGATTTCTCATAGATTCCTTAGATTCTACTTGCCCAATTCTAATATTTAAGGCATTATTTGCTTCAGTTAGCTTTTGTGCCTCTTTTTTTCATTTGACCAATTCTACTTTTTAAGGAGTTTTCTTCAATGTTTTTTTTTTTTTTATTCCATATGGGCAATTGCATTTTTAAAGGAATTGCTTTCTTCAATTTTTGTCTTTCCTTTTTTAAGCTGTTGGCTTTCTCTTGCATACCTCTCATTTATTTTGCAATTTTTCTTCTACCTCTTTTATTTGACTTTCAAAATTCTTCCAGAACTCTTCTAAGAAGGCACTTTGGGCTTGAGAGCAATTCATATTCCCCTTTGAAGTATATATGTATGTATATCGACATTTTTGGACTTTTCTGAGTTTGGCTCTTCTCAGTGTTTTGATCTTCCCTGTCATGATAGTAACTTTCTATGGTAAGTGTTCATTTTTGCTTCTTGTTCATTTCTTTTTCAGTATATTTTATGACTTTTCAGATTGAGCTCTCATTCTGGTGCACAGGGGACACTTTCAAAAGCTTCTAGTGCTTTGGGGCCAGGGACCTGGTCACAAGCTTTGTGCTTTGAGGCCTAAGGGGTGGGTGTCTCACTCACTGCACTGAGGTGGGCTGGCCTAGTTTTGCATTTTGTTGCCTGGTTTCTAGAGTTGGCAACTTGCCCTCTGTGCTGGGACTGGAGGCCTCACAGCAGACATGCTGTGCCACTGGCCTGCTGAGCTCAAACCAATGGGCCTTAGTTGTTCATCTGTGCTATGACTAAGAGTCTCCTACTGACTTTCGCAGACACCATCTGCACTGGCTTGTATTCTGTTTTTAAAAACAGAAGT
The DNA here is from genome assembly GCF_028583685.1 of Petaurus breviceps papuanus. Lineage (NCBI taxonomy): Eukaryota > Metazoa > Chordata > Mammalia > Diprotodontia > Petauridae > Petaurus > Petaurus breviceps. The sequence continues at coordinate 4,684,412 of NW_027187336.1, forward strand.
CAAAGTGAGATATGCATTTGCTAAAGTCCTTCTAAGTTATCATAAGATAGAAAATTGTTTTACTCAATCTTGTAGTTTCAGTCACTCTAGAATCCATGTAAAGGCTTGATTTAATATGGTTACTGAGGGAGAATGCAGGGAACTCAGGCATCTTCTTGACTTCCGTCATCTTGGCCTTGCCTCTTGGAATCTTATTTTATTAGAGATGTAATAGGCCTTCATTGTGCCAATTTAATTCTTCAATGAGCACTGGGATAAACATGGTACCTTTTTCTATTTTACCTGTCAATGACAAATATAGGACACATATATGTTTATGTATATGTTTCTCTTCAACATTGGAATGTAAACTTCTTTCAAGTTGGGATTATTTCATTAATTTTATCCATTTAGTGAAATCTAGAAAAGCTACTGACACATTTTAGATGCTTGCCTGCTGATTCTTTGAACAAGAAATTAAATCTACTCTGTGCTTACCCTCTGGTATGATTAATAATGTTCTCTTTCCTGTTGAAGCTGCTAGTATTATCTTCAGTTTTGCCTAAATACGGTCATTTTGCCAGTTCACCTTTTATACTCTTCTAGCAAATTAGTCTGCTTTGTTAATTGGCTTATTATTGCTATTCCATTTTCATTAAGAGTCCGTACCATAATTCTTTGAAACCTCTTGAATTTTGAGCCAATATTTTAAATTGGTATATTTCTACAATGATCATGGTGGTACTAAAGAAAACTTTGAAATAGTTCAAATATCTACTGAACATCAAGTAAAGTGTAGCAAGGTCAATTATAAAAATTTTTGTAAAATAAATTTTAAAAACATATAAACATATGTAAATACATTAAAATATTTAATTTATAAATAAATATTTAATTTATATTTGTAAAAATATAAAGTGTAACTTGCCAAATATGTTTGTCAATATCATGAGACCTGCCCTGAATATAATTTAATAGAAAGAATGTATCATTTCTTTGTATGATCAGGTCCCAAGGTCATCTTGTGCTCTTCAAAATAAGCACTGGAATACTATAGAATGTCTTTAGCGAGATCTACCATTAAAAAAAAAAAAACATTGTTCTAGATATCTACATTCAAAACAAAATTATTTTGAAATGGAAATATTTATTTTATTTGTTATTTATTATGTTTGTACAAAATAAAACAATTAACTTAAAATAAGGTGAAATAGATTCTTTATCCACTTGTGTGTGTGTGTGTGTATGTGTGTAGATTTCTACCAAACTCTTTATTTTTATTTTATTTTTTTTTGGAACGGGGAGGGCAGGGCAATTGGGGTTGAGTGATTTGACCAAGATCACACAGCTAGTAAGTGTCTGAAGTCATATTTGAACTCAGGTCCTCCTGACTCCAGGGCCAGTGCTCTATACACTGCACCATCTAGCTGCCCCATCTACCAAACTCTTTTAAAAACGTGTTCTCAGATCTCATTTCACCCAATCCAATGCAAAAAGTCTTTCTTAGATGCCTACTGTAATGCAAGTTACCAGACATACCAGGGCAGGAATAAAAAGAGCAAACCAGTCTAGTCTGTAGCCCCAAGTAGTTTAAATTCTGTTTTTCTTTCTTTCTTTCTTTCTTTCTCTCTCTCTTTCTTTCTTTCTTTCTTTCTTTCTTTCTTTCTTTCTTTCTTTCT
>NW_027187336.1:4686079-4694051 GCF_028583685.1 Petaurus breviceps papuanus
TTTCTTTCTTTCTTTCTTTCTTTCTTTCTTTCTTTCTTTCTTTCTTTTTTTCTTCCTTTCTTCCTTCCTTCCTTTCTTTCTTAATTAATTTTTAGTTTTTGACATTTACTTTTATAAGATTTTGAGTTCTAAATTTTCTCCTTCTCTCCACTTCCCCCATCCCCAAGATGGCATGTAATCTCATATATGTTATACATATACAATCATATTGAATATATTTCCACATTATTCATCCTGTAAAGAAGAATCAGAACCAAAGGCTAAAACCACAGGAAAGAAAAAGAAAGAGAGAAAATAGTATTTTTCAATCTGCATTCAGACTCCATGGTTCTTTCTCTGAATGTGGATAGCATTTTCCATCTTTAGTCTTTTGGAATTCTCTTAGATCATTACATTGCTCAAAAAAGCTAAATATATCAAAGTTGGTCATCACCCAATGTTGATGTTCCTATATACAATGTTCTCCTGGTCAGGAGACTCACTTCCCTCAGCATCAGTTCATGTAAGGCTTTCCAGGTTTTCTGAAATCAGCTGCTCATCATTTCTTATAGCCCAATAGTATTCCAATATATTCCTGTACCACACCTTGTTTAACATTCCCCGAATGAAGGGCATCCTCTCAATTTCAAATTCTTTACCACAACAAAAAGAATTGCTATAAATATTTTTGTACACGTGGGTCCTTTTCCCTTTTTTTAATGATCTCTTTGGGATACAGACCTAGTAGTGGTATTGCTGGATCAAAGAGTATGTGCAATTTTATAACCCTTTGGGCATAGTTCCAAATTGTTCTCCAGAATGATTGGATCGCTTCACAGCTCCACCTACAGTACATTAATGTTTCAATTTTCCCACATCTTTCCAGCATTTATCATTTTCCTGTTTTGTCATCTTAGCCAAATTGATAGGTGTGATGTGGTACCTCAGAGATGTTTTCAATTGCATTTCTCTAATCAATAATGATTTAGAACATTTTGTATGACTATAGATAGCTTTAATTTCTTCATCTGAAAACTGTTTGTTCATATACTTTGACCATTTATCAACTGGAGAATGACTTATATTATTATAAATTTAACTCATTTTTCTCTATATATTTAGAAATTAGACCTTTGTCAGAGACACTGGCTATAAAAATTGTTTCCCAGTTTTCTGTTTCTCTTCTAATTTTTGTTGCATTGGCTTTAAAACAAGATTAATTCTAAAAATATTTTGTAAGCTGATGGTCCAGTTTGTGCAGCCCATCTGGAGTGTGTTTGGAAGTCATTAGAGAGGTGATACTGAGGAAACTTGTTGGGGATTAGCCTTCTCTGCTGTTAGTCCATTGGGGAATTTCCACATTAGTGTTCTTGGTGTCTTAACCCAAGAAAATGGCTGAATTTTATTTATCTGCCCTATATAATTTTTAATTTGGAGATCTCTGATAAGTCATAAGTATAAGAGGGATTGCCTAACTACCCATCTTGTTGGTTTCATGACTTGTAAGTCCACTCAGGTATTTTTTTTAAACTTTAATTTATTAATTTGTTTGTTTCCTTTTAGTTTACAGGATTCAATTCCACAATTCCTTGAATTTCACATTTTGTCCCCCTCCCTCTCCTCCCCCCCATGGCGGCTTATTATCAAGTATAGGATCTGTAGATACTTTCACATTATACAATGGTCAGGTTATAAGGATGGATTGTACCAGCTGGAATGAAAAATGGTAAAGAGGACATAAAATCAAATAAGAGAACAGAAAAGATCAGGTATTTTGCTTCCACCTGGATACAAATTTAGTTCTTTCTAGTTCTTTCTCTGGATGCATGTTTTTCTCTCCATCATGTGTCTTTTGGGATTGACTTATATCCCTGTATTGTTGAGAAGAGTCCAGTCTATCAAAGTTGGTCATCACACATATGTTGTGTCTGTAATTGTGTACAAACTCCTCCTGGTTCTACTCTTCTCACTCAGCATCAGTTCTTTTAAGCCTCTCCAGGTAAATATGAAGACCGCCTGCTCCCCATTTCTTATGGTGCAATAGTATTCCATAACATGCATATACCACAACTTGTTCAGCCATTCCCCAATTGATGGGCACCCCCTTAACTTCCAATTCTTTGCCACAACAAAAAGAGCTGCTATAAACATTTTTGTACATATGGGTCTTTCTCCCATTTCTATGATCTCTTTGGGGTATAACCCTAGGAGTGGTATTGCTGGATCAAAGGGTATGAAAGTATTTATAGCCCTTTGGGCATAATTCCAGATTGCTCTCCAGAAAGGCTGGATCAGTTCACAACTCTACCAACAATGCATTAGTGTTCCAGTTTGCCCACATCCTCTCCAGCATTTGTCATTTTCCTGTTTTGTCATCTTAGCCAATCTGACTGGTGAGATGTGGTACCTCAGAGTTGTTTTGATTTGCATTTCTCTAATCAATAGTGAATTAGAGCATTTCTTCATGTGCTTATAGATATATTTAATTTCTTTCTCTGAAAACTGCCTGTTCATATCCTTTGACCATTTATCAATTGGGGAATGACTTGTATTCTTATACATTTGACTCAATTCTCTGTATATTTTAGAGATGAGACATAGGTTGTAAAGATTCTATGTCAGAGACATAGGTTGTAAAGATTCTTTCCCAATTTCCCACCTCCCTCTTAATCTTGGTTACATTGGCTTTATTTGTACAGAAACTTTTCAATTTCATGTAGTCAAAATTATCCATTTTACATTTTATAATGTTCTCTAATTCCTGTTTTGTCATAAAGTCATTCCCTCTCCACAAGTCTGATAGGTAAACTATTCCTTGTTTTAGCAGACTGCTTACAGTATCAACCTTTATACCTAGATCATGAACCCATTTAGACTTGATTTTGGTATATGGTGTTAGATAATGGTCTATGTCCAGTTTCTGCCATACATATTCCAGTTTTCCCAGCAGTTTTTGTCAAACAGTGAGTTCTTATCCCAAAAACTAGGGTCTGGGGGTTTATCAAACAATACATTACTGTAGTCATTGACTTCTGAATCTCGTGTGCCTAATCTATTCCATTGATCCACTTCTCTATTTCTAAGCCAGTACCAGGTAGTTTTGATGACTGCTGCTTTATAGTACAGATTGAAATCTGGTAAAGCTAGTCCACCTTCCCTGGCATTTTTTTTCAATAATTCCCTTGATATTCTGGACCGTTTATTCTTCCAGATGAATTTTGTTACTATTTTTTCTAACTCTATAAAGTAGTTTTTTGGTAAATTAATTGGTATGGCACTAAATATATAATTTAATTTAGGTAAAACACTCAGGTATTTTTAACTCCAAGCTCAGTCTTTCATTCATTAGGTTATACTGCTTTGACCCAAGAGTATGAAAACTTACCCATCTTACATTTTAATTCCCTCAGGTGGAGTTATGTTAGAAAGTAATCTAGCAAAGTAATCATAAAAATATATTTTTTTTCCTAAAATGGAACCCCTTAAAGATTATCTTGTTCTCATTTCAGAAATGAAAGTAGTAAAATGACTAGCCCAAGGCCATGCAGCTAGTTCATCATGATAAGGTTAATAGAAGGTTATAGCTTAATGTGTCACTTGCCTGTGAAATATTATCATGTTAACTAGAGATACAATTCTCTGTAGTGATTCATAGTCCATTTCATTAGAGGAAATATGGGAATGTGGGAGTGGAAATATAATTTTTCTCACATCTTTCTTATCTTATTTCCTAGATACTCATCTCTTCTACATCTGACAAGGCCATCTCTGAAGATGAGGGAGATTCTACATGCCTAAGGCCAATAAAGTACCAAAATAGAATTTCTAAAAAAATCAATGCTGTGTGATTAAAAGCAAAATTAGTACTTGCTAAGATGGAAAAAAAAATTGATTTGCTACTACCAACACTGATGTAAAAGGTATCTCATTTTATGTCTCAATGGTTTGTATTATTATCAGAGAAGAATTTTTCATACAAATGAGATTAGTTCACTCCTTTCTTTTTAACTGAATGTCTCTTTATACCCTTGATTTTGTGAAGGAGGAGTTCTCTAGTCTCTGTCTTCTATATTTTCTTTCCAACTACCCAGCTAGAGAAAATAAAACATCAGAAGGCCTCTTTTGAAAGTCCCATGAGGGCATGAGCCATGTGTTTTTTTTAACTTTCTATCTTCTCCTATTACAGGACTCTGCACTTAAATAAATGTTAAATTAAATTGATTCAAATCTCCAAACTCCGAAGAATGGCATCTGGAAGATTGCACTCTTTCTCGGTCCCTCCCCCCAAAAAAGAATAGATAGATTCATTTAAAGAAGAACCTCAGTTTAATTGGAATGCTATTGAGATACATGGATAAATCTTATAGAATGTAACCAGAAGTCTCTTTTACAACATTAGAAATACATGTATTATATCTATAAGGAATCTAAGTATGGAGTGCATAGAATATTAGGTTTGGATTCAGGCAGATTTGAGTTCAAATCCAGTTGGAGACACTGCCTAGCTGCTTGACCCTAAGCAAGTCACTTAACTACTGTCTGCTTCATTTTCCTCAAGTGCAGAATGGATATAACAGCACCAGCCTCCTGGGGCTATTTTACAGGTCAAATGAGATAACATTTATAAAGTGCTTGGCACAATTCCTGGCACATAGTGAGTAGCTAATAAATGTTTGTTCACTATCCCAATAAAATCAAGCATAAGGGGGAATTGAATTATTTAAGCAACAATAATGGGATCATTAATTTAATATCTGATTTAATTTCATAGAAGGTATTCATGAAATATATTCTAACCTATAACTATATTTCTGTAATTGAGGAAATGTATTGCCATTCACAACCTGGAAGCATACATATACATTGTATTTTACAAATTTTCTTCCACTTATAATGAGTGAATTCTTCACAATTTTAATCAATCAACACCAAAATGTGAATAGTATCTCAGCAACAATTTGTGTAACATTATCAGAATATTCCATATAACATAATCCATAAACATAGAGTTCAATGTAGAACTCGTCCCATGCACCCCTATCTCTCTATGGGAAAACTCACTCACTTTTCCCAGGTTTGGGGCCTGACCATATCCAGATCTACTGAAATACAACTGACTTCCTCTACTTTAGGATAATAGAAGTAAGAATGATGTAGAAAGTAGGTTCTGTTAGTGCATCCCTCATTACTGGTTTGTTAATTTTTTCATGTACACAGTCAATAACCATGAAATCACTGACTCAAACAGAAACAATTATTAAACAAAATATAAAACCAATAATAATAATAACGTTTAGTTAGGCAGGGATAATCAAGTGTCATAGTCCGCCCACAAACTTGTTTCACACTCTAGCACCAGTACATTTTGTTTTTTCCCTTCCATTTCTCCTTCCACAACCATGGAGGACAGTAGAGGACAAGTGGGCACCCTTTAACATTCTTCTCTCTTTCAGGATGCAGAGGATTCTAGAAAACAAATACACTCAAAGAGCAAGATTCAGCACTCTTACCAGTCATCACAATAGTTGAAGGCCTGTCTCAAATTATTCAGTCATTCCCCAGACCATCAACATAGCAATGGTTCTCCCAGTCAAAAGGCTCCTATCAAAGCATCTAAAAAGTCAACTGTCTCATCTGGAAGTCTTATGTGGCTTCTGATTGCTAAGACTGTGACATGATTTAATTTAAAATTAATGACCCTTGAATTTTCTTTGGCTCTGCTTTACTCCAGCATTACACCTTATCAGGAAGGACTTGAAGTTTTCCCCTAACAAAGACCATGTTCTTCCAGATACAGGACCTAAAGAAATTGCAAATCAATAAAATAACTTACAATATACTCATTTATACTAATTATATACTATACTATTTATAGATATATATCACTTAAGCCACAAATCTACATTATAACTCTCTCTCCGCATAGATAGATATAGATATGTGTGCACATATTTATATATATATATATATGTATATATATATACATATGAATCTATAATATATCTTGTAAATATTTACTCAATGTACTAGTTAAGTTGATAAAGTCAATCAACTAATTTCTAATGTAACAGTAGAGGAGTTATGGATTATTCTATGTGTTTGAGAAAACTATTGGTGTCACAGTGGATAGAAAACCAGGCCTGGAGTCAGGAAGACCTGAGTTCAAATACAGCTTTAGACAATTGTATGACCTTGGGCAAATCACTTAACCTCCGTTTGCCTCACTTTTCCTATCTGTAAAATGGGGATAATAATAGTATTTAAATCCCAGGGTCATTGTGAAGATCAAAAGAGATAATAATTGTAAGGCACTTAGCACAGTGCCTGGCACATAGTAGGTCTGATATAAATGTCATTATGAATATTATTATTATAGAAAGGTGACTAAACTAATAAAACCCTGAGATCCAGTATTAGAAACACTTGGCTTATATTGCAAAAATTTTTTAAAAGAAATAAAAAAAAGAAAGGCCCACTATATATCAGAATATTTAGAACTGTTATTTTGTGGTAGACAAGAAGTAGAACAAAAGTTCAAGTCCAAAGTTTGGGGAATAGTTTGGATATTCAGATATTAATGGATAACTTTAATATAATGAGATGTTAATGCAGTAGTCTATCATTGTACACTGTGAAATGGCAAATATGATGAATTCAGAGTCACATGGGAAGATTTGTATGAACTGATATAGAAGGATAATATGCATAATGATTACAGCACTGGACAGGAAAAAAAAATCACAAAAAGACACTGAACTTAAAATACTTGGGGAAAAAATATGTGTGTCCAAGAGCACTAAAAATAAATCATATCACTTTCCTCTTAGCTGAAAGACAGAGAATCCAAAAGTAAAATATTCAATATATTTATTGTCAGATGTGCTCATTATATCAGCTGTTGACTGAACTGTTTTTTGTGTAGTATAATAGAATATCTTGGCCTGCAGAGGGGAGTGGTGAATACAGAAATGTGTGTTGCAAAAACAAGACATCCACGATTCATGTTTTAAAACAAAGTAAAGCAATCCTTTGTCTTGCCGAGTCTCAAGAAGGAAGCTTTATTGGTCTGGCCTACAGAACAATCACTTCCAAGCTGATGTATTTTAAAGGCCAAAGATTCTGGATCCCAATGTTCTAGAGTAGCCAGAAATTATAGCTTTATCTAAATCATGCAGAGCTATCAGATTGAAACTAGGAAACAACTATTAACAGGGGACCAAAACACACGCAGAGTGTGGTGTTGTGCTCCACTGATGTAATTTCCTCATGTGGGAGAGGCTAGAAAGCCTGCTTCCATAAAGGCTAGGATGATACGTAATGGAAATACCTTTGAGAGAAGTCAAAGCACCTGTTTGATAAAGTCTTTCTGTGACTGGGCCTAGTCAGCTAACCATGGACAGAACAGAAAGCAAGGCTGGACAGGCTGCAACATATCTTCTTAGAACCCCAGTAGCTCTTCATTACAATTTTCCTGGAAAGAGGAACTCAAGTTTCTCCCAGGTAGGGAATTTGAATCAGTTAATCATACTGATGTACTCTGCACATGTGCCAGTGCTTTTACATAGCTTTCCCACTTGGTTTCATGTGGTGGTGGTAAATCTTTCTAATGTACACTGAGGGGAAACACAAACCATCAAAATGGAGGAGAAGGAACTGTAATTGTCCCACAAAAGTGTGCTTTTCTATGAAACCTTTGTATGTACTAGTTAACCTAATGAAAATCCCAGTCATTATGAGACACACTAAGGAAAACTCTTCATATGCCTAGGGAGAAACATTCAGCTAATGTTTTCTTCCTTCCTTCCTTCCTTCCTTCCTTCCTTCCTTCCTTCCTTCCTTCCTTCTTTCCTTCCTTCCTTCCTTCCCTCCCTTCTTCCCTCCTTCCTTCCTTCCTTCTCTCCCTCCTTCCCTCCTTCCTTCCCTCCCTCCTTCCCTCCTTCCCTCCTTCCTTCCTTCCTCCCTCCCTCCCTCCCTCCCTCCCTTCCTTCCTTCC